>NC_064855.1:69026751-69049251 GCF_024139225.1 Suncus etruscus
GCTAGCATACAAAATTTCAAATGTCAGTTAAGTTATATTTTTTAAAAAATAATATCTTTATTTGAGACCATGATTACAAACATGTTTGTAGTTGTGTTTCAGTTATAAAAAAGAGCATTCCCCCTTCACCAGTGCAACATTTCCACAAGTTTTTTAAACTATTTTTTTGTTGTTGTTGTTTAACAGCTTTAAGACATTAGTGTTGGATCCCTTGAGAGTCTATGTACACACCTCACGCTGACTGCTGACTGGTTCTGTCTTTCCATGTCTTGGTGCTCTTAATGGCCAGGGGAGTGTCACTGATACTGTGGTTTTTCTCCTTGCTTTGCTTGTTCCTCTTGGTTCCTTTGACTTTGTTCTTTGGCCATGAGCCATTTTTCTGCTGTCACCCTGGAAACTGCTCTGTTCAGGTATGAGTTTAGGATCAAAGGGAGACTGCACTTTGTCATGATCAAAGATAAGTCAGTTGATCTGTTCTCATTGTGAGTGTTCTTATTCCATGCCTGAGCCATTTCCATTTTCTAGCTGACTGGCTATCCCACATAAAGGTAAGATTTAAAATAATCCATTGTATTATCTAGATTACATGATGCCCTTCCCTTCTACTACCACTATAACAGTATGATAAAAATTTTAATTAACATATGTATTTATTAAGTTAACATATATATTTAATCAACAGACCAAACTTGCTATCATTCTGAGTTTTGAATAGGGTCTCTGATAATAGCAAATGCAGGTTTTCAGAGGAGACAAAATAGCTTCTTGACTGTCTCCAACATGGAGACAAATATATATAAAAATTGTAAATATTTGTTCTTTTCTCCTTTTCCATGGGCCTATACCTGTGTGCTGCGGATTCTGACAAAGATGAGTATTGTATAATAAAAACAGTTATGGTAGGCGCCTCTAGGATATATCCCTTAAAGCTCCTGAGAATGGACCAAAGAGAATTTTCTTTCTTTTTCATGTTGGGAACACTAAATTATATATGTAATGGAGTAACTTTCTTGTGCTTCAGAAGAGCTGGGAAATATTATTAAATTTCTCCAGACAGTTTAGACCACGATGGAAATTATGCTATGATTTTTCGAGATGTGCGATAAAGTTCAGAAAGAGCCAACTGGGTTTTCTAGTAATAGAATGAACAGACACTCTGTCTGCTCTGACTTTTGCAAGCTACAGATCACCATCTCACTTTTAAATCTAACTTACTTACTGCTCTCATTGTCTCCCAGACTTATTTAGGCTATAAAAGTTTTGCCTAGACATATGGATTGTTCAGCAGATGGTGGGGCTGTGACTGTGCAGTATATTCCTGCTTCTGCTTTATGATTCCAGTCAAAATAAAATTAAAGGCTCATAATCACCCAAGGCAGGCAGCAATGAGAAATATTTTAAAGTTCACATTTTTTATTGATGTTTCATCAAGAAAAGGACTGAAGTCCCAAGTGAGATGCACTTTTAATCATGCATGAGGTACCCCATACTAAAATAACTGTTGTTTTTCTCATTCTGGCTTGCTGGGCAGAAAGTTGGATATGAATAAATAAACAAAATAAGTTATTTTACATGACATTTCATTTGGGGATAACCAGCAGCCAAAAGTTTCAGGCATTAGAATTAGTATATCCATCTCCATAGGTGTCCAGAAATTAAATGAAATGTCACCTAAAGCAGTAGACACACTTCATTGCTATTACACCCCCAAACTTTTTTCCAGTAAAATATTTTATTAAAATTAAATGAAAAGCCAAACCTGTACAATGGTTTTCAAGATGTTTTCATGGTTTTTAACATAAAATACACCCCCAGCAATTCTTCAGTAGCTATTTTATTATGCATAGCCAATTGCTCAAAAAATTATACAATTCCTTCTTTCTTTTTTGGCTGCCTGTTCAATCAATTAAATTCTAAATTTACATTTCTGCTTAAAATCTTGGAGAAAATAGCTGTTGTTTCTATTTATAGATGCAGTATTACCTGAAAATGTTTTTCCTTTTATAGAATTACAAAATCATCCTCTCCTTTCTCATCATCTAGTTGTTCACTGAGAAAATATTTGTTAATGTGCTGTGTATTTTTAGGGTAATAATTGTTGGTAGCATAGTCAGGAACTCCAGGCCTTAAGGAGTTTATGATTTGGACAAACATAGCAATGACAACTTAAAAATAGCAACAATAGTTCCTCATACTTTTTTAGTGTTTACCATTTGTCAGTTACTATTCTTGATGAGGTTTTATATTAAATAATTCAATAAGTATTATAACTTTTAATATAAGTTTATAATAAACTACATTGTAGGAAAAAGGAAAGAGACAGAAATTTCAAGAAGTTTTCCCAAGGATACACAGCTAAAAAAATCAATATTATCACTATAAAGTCATATGGGAAATTCAGGCCACTGTGAAAACATGAGGTCGAAGTTCCTGACCTGATGTTGTAGTTGTCTTGGGGTACCATAATAAAATACTATAGATCAGGGTCTTAAACACCTTGTATTTTCACAGTAAGATTCAGTTTATCATGCAGGATCTTCCTCTGCTTGTAACTGTATCCTCTCATTGTATTCTCATATAAAAACGACACAGCAATAACTATTATTTGATTCAATCTCAATAATAGTATCTCCTCTTCATAACTTTATTTTAATTACCTTCCAAAGGCTTGATATCTAAATGCCATCACATCAGAGATGTGAACTCTGGAGAACATAATACAATCCGCAGCCCTTTATTTTATAGAATGAAAAGCCCTTTCTAGATCAGAAAAAATATTTAACAGTTATAAATAAGATGCATTAAAATTTTATCTTTTCTAGGTCCTACCAATATAATCATGAATTGCTAAGTAACCACTAATTTTGGAAAAACTTAAGTATTAGTTTTAATATCTCATCTAGGAGAGAGAGTTGTTGATATGTAAACAACATGCATAGACAATATAAACAAAAATATGTAGCTAACATTTCTTCAGGATAATGCTATATAGTTATGTGCAAATGTCTTTATACATGATAAGGAGTGCATATGTATTTGTAAAAGAGGAGGCAATCTTTTGGGTCCTTTTATGTACATGGCATAATTTAAATAACTTTAAGGACACTTTGTAAAAACAATGTAAATGACCTGATATTATTATTGGTGAGGTGTTATTTTTATTTATTTATTTATTCATTTGCTTATTTTTACAAGTATAGATCTTGGGGCTGAGTCAACTTTCTTCTCCAAGATCATGCAATTGGTAAGAGATCAAGTCAAGATAAGGGTTAAACCACAAACTGCCAATACCTGGGTCAGTGCTTTTCTTGTGGCCCACCGCTTCCTGCAGAGAGTGAACATGAACTTTATTTTTTTTTAACTTTATTTTATTGAAACCATTGTGATCTACAGAGTCCTTCATAGTTGAATTTCAGATATACAATGAGTCAGGGCCCTTCCCATCACCATTGTTAAGCTTCATCCACCAATGGTCTCAGAGTGCACTCTGGCCATCTTTTCCCCCCTGGCCTGCCAGTATAACAGGCTCCTTTAAGTTTAGATTGTTAAAGTTTAGGTCCCTTAATTCTGTTATCATTGATTTTGGCTTGGAAATTTAACTCTGTCCTTACTTATTGCCCACCAATGCAGCCACTTGAACCTTGGCCCCCAGCCTTTCTTTATTCCTTTATTCCTAGTTTTTTTTTTTATAGAAAAATATGGGAATATGTGTTAAAATAATCTGTGTCCCAAGGTTCTATGAAAAAGGTAGGAGCCCCGATTTAAAACATAAGAAATAGAAGACATTACAATACAATAAAATAAAAAGGTGTATGTGGCAGATTTTTTTCCATAGGCACAGCAAAATATGGGGGAAATAGAAAGGAAAAACTTGGCATAAAAAAAGGAAGATCTAACCCATGAAGCATCCTGCCATACAACCAACTACAGGCTCTGGGCATACTAAGTTGTCTGGTCCCAAAGTCTTTCTCTGTAAAAACTTTGTAAAAGTTTTTCACAATCACAGTTGTCATGGTCAGGTTCCTATAGTTGGAAGCCCTGTTTTTTGTACATATTTTATGTCAAAATCAGGGTGACACAAAGTGTCTTCTGGTTTCATCTCACCATTATGTGGCAATGTCCTGAAAGCAGGTTGTTGCTGTTATCAAGTTGTCTTGGTCTCAGGGCATTATATGAATCCACTCTGGACCAAGTTGATACCAGGGCAGCATTAGGGCCTTCCCTGGTAGAAGTCCAAATCCTAGTGCTGATGAAGAAAAAAAACATGCTGGTTCTGTAGGTGGGATCCAAGGTTCAGGGGTGAATGGCCAATGTCTGATCTTCTGAAGTCTAAGTCACTATAACAAGTATTCAGAGTATAAGGCCCACTGCAATATAAAATGTGTCCCTACTAGATAAGAACTTATTTACACATGTAATATTTCCCCATTTTAATGTGCCCATGTAAAAAATAATGCCACTGGTGCATATGGGTGTAAAATTAACAAACTAAACAATCCTAATAATCTGTTTCTAACATAAAATGGTGTTGAGAAACTGGACAGTCACAAATGAATTAAGTCAGAACACTATCAGATGCCATATAGTAAGATAATTCAAAATGGAATGAAGACTTTAATGTGAGTTTTGAAACCATACATAGAGGAATGCGGAGACAATTTACTTTTAGACACCAGTGTTAGTGATATATTGAGGTGTTTTTCTTCCATGAAAAGGGAAACGTAAGTAAGAATAAACAAGATAATCATATTAAAACTCCTTTACATAGTGAAAGAAACTTGCATCAAAACAAAATAAATCTACTGAAGAGATGAAGATAATTGCATTATAATCAATAATTAACTAATACCAAATTATACAAAGCACTTTTGAAACTCAAAGATAAAAACCAATCTGATTTTGAAAATAGGTAGAAGTATTTGTATAAGCACTTCTCCAAAGAAGGCATGGAAATGGTCATTAGATACATTAGAAAGGTGTTCATTCAATTCTCATTATTAGAAAAAGGCAAACAAAATAAGAATGAGAAGTCACATCGTCACACCTGAGAGAATGATTAAAATGGTCAGGTTAACTTTGTAATATATATATATATATTGAATCACAATAAAATACATTTTTAAATAAAGAATACTTCCATTTCAAAAAAAGAGATAAACCAATTAAAATGAGAAAAATATTCACATAAATACTTCACTATAGAATACACACACATATATGTTGTATATAGCATATGAAAAGATGAAAACCAATGAAAAGCTCAACAACACTAGCTATAAACTTAATGTAAATTTAAGCTAGGAAACTCCATTATATACATCTTAAAATGGGTGCACTTGAGAAATGAAAGAGAAGAGTGTATTATATATATGTATATATACATATATGGTTTTTGACCCCTGAAAGCTGAATATACATTTTCCTCCAATGCACATGAGATATTCTCCAAAATATACCACATGCTGGGTCATTAACTATATCTCCATAAAAACAAAAAGACACAAATTGTATCAACTATCTTCTTCAAAACTATCTTCTTCAATCATGATGCACTGAACATAGAAGTGAATTACAAACAAATGGATAAATAACTTTAACACTTGAAAATTAAACAGCTCATTATTAAATAATCAATGGGTCAGAGGAAATCAAAAGATGACATCAAAATCAAGAGGATATCAAAAGATTCCTGCAAACAAATGGGAATGAATTATCAGAATTTGTGGGACATAGTAAAGGCAGTACTAAGAGGAAAATATTTTAAAACCTTTTTATTATTATTACTATTATTGTTTTGTTTTTTTGGGCCACACCTGGTGGCACTTGGAGGTTTTTTTCTGGCTCTGTGCTCAGAAATTGTTCCTGGCAGGCTCAGGGGACCATGTGGGATGCTGAAAATCAAACCGAGGTGGGCCACATGCAAGGCTAATGCCCTACCTGCTGTGCTATCGCTCCAGCTCCTAAAAAATTATTTATTTAAAGAAAATGCATCACATATTTGACATAGTTGATCATAATACATTTGTTTCCAGATAAATGAAATCAAAGTTATTTAAAAATAAATAAAAAAGAAGAGAAGAAAAAATAGAAAAAAAAGTTCAGTAGCAAGCACATTCGTGAAAACTATTATTTCTCGAATGAACCAAGCACATGTGTGAAAATTATTATTTCTCCAATGAAGTTTTAAGTCATTAATACAATGGCTGAAGGTTTAATAAGAACTTGTTGTTAGCTGTACATTATGCTAAATTGGGATGTTACTTTAGAGATAACAGCATCAAACAAATGAAGTTGTCCAGATATTCAAAGCACTATTGCTGATACTACAATTTTAGGGGCATGTACTATCTGTCAGACCTCCTGGAAGAAGGAAGATATGAGGGGAACATACCCACACTTGCTCCAAAAAGCCCTGATGATATATATTAGCCCCCAATTTGGCATGATCAGATTGGTGTTCTGAAGGAATTGTAGAGGGTCAGTGATGAGCTATGGTCATTGGGGAAATGGTAATTGTGGGACATGGAGGCAGCAAGCATTGATTTGTCAGGGTGGGGTCTTGGCCCACAAGAGGAAATTTATAGCTTTACAAGCATTCAACAGGAAGGAAGAAAAGGCATATGTAGGTAATTTAATGGCACAACTTATAAATTTGGAAAATGACCAACAAAATGAGCCAAAAAAGAAAAAGAGAAAAGGAATAATAAAACCTAGAGCAGAAATTAATGAATTGGGGTAATGAATGTCTGAAAATAGCTAAGGGACTCAAAGGGTTCCAGCTCAGGCACCTAGACAAGCTCATGGACTAAAGAATCTGAGTAAACATGTTTACAACAGTTTATTTTTTAAAATGTTTGTGACAGTGCTGTTTGAGCAATGTTTCTCAAAACTCATGCCTTCTTGCAAACTAATGATAATATTATGCTCACAGCAGCTGGACCTCCCCAGGCAAGGCTAGTGTGAAGGGGTGATATGCTAATTAGGGAAGCCCTGGGCTTAAAGGGAAGAGCTGACAAGTACTGGTCAGTGATAATGCTACCACTGGCAAGCCTAATCAGGCACCTGAAGTTTACAGAAAAACACCCAAGGGTGCTGGATGTCACCAATGAAAACTCTAGTAATTGCATCACTGTAACGTGAAAAAATAGAATAAAAGTGAGTAAGGGCCACTCACCAATTTGGCAGATTGCCACAATAGAAAGGGAGGTGCAGACATGATTTCACCTGGAATTGTCAGAGGACTGACACCTTTGAGCCTACTGCAGTTTCTGCCCAGATGTTGCAGATGTAGAAGCACAATGGACCCAGAACACCACTTCATCAGAACCTGCCATCAACTTTAGCTTTCTCACTGAACCCCAGCAGCAAGGGACCCTTTCAGAGATATCAAATTGTAGCAGAACCATTGGTGAGCAGACCCATGTAGTATTGTATTAGATTTAGTGTTACATAGTGTAGAATCAAGTACCAAACAAAGTATAAATGCATATTAACTGCATGGTCACTGTGTCAGTGCTCACTACCAATTCCATCTGGTTCTACTCTCAACAACTGGACAGTCATAAAAGTGTGCAAAAGATCAATGAAAGAAAGAGTTGGTTTGTTCAAATATAAACAAGATCAATAAGCCATTAGCAAACCTCACAAAGAAAAAGTTAACTGAATCAGAAATAAAAGGAGATGTCACTACAGATACAGAGATTCAAAGGGTAATCAGTGATTACTTTTAGAATCTTTAGGCCACAAAATGAGAGAAACTGGAAGAAATGGATAAAGTCTTGAACTCCTATAATCTCCCAAGGTTGAATCAAGATGATCTGGAGATTCTTGATAGACCTATCATTATTGAGGAAATTGAAATGGTAATCAATAGGATTTTCCAAAACAAAAGCCCAAGCCTATATGGTTTCACTAGTGAATTCTTCTAAACCTTTAAAGAGGACCTACTGTTCTTTTTCAGGCTCTTCCAGAAAATTGAAGAAACTGAAACACTCCCAATTTCTATGAAGCTACTGTCATCATGATACCAAAGCAGATAGGGAGGGGCATTACAAAAGAGAGAGAGAGAGGCAGAGAGAGACAGAGGACAGAGAGAAATGACAAACCAATATCCTGGATGAAAACAGATGCTAAGATTCTCAATAAAATACTAGCAAATATAATTCCAGCAGTTTATCAAGAAGGTCATACATCATGACCAAGTAGGATTCATTTAACAGATGTCATTATATCAACAAAAGAAAACATAAAAATCATATGATCATGGCAATAGATTCAGAGAAACCATTTGACAGGGTCCAGTATCTGTTCATGATAAAAACTCTCAACAAATGAGAATTGAAGGACCTTTCCTTATTATATTCAAAAACAATTACCACAAGCACCTGGCAAACAATATACTCAGTGGGGAATGACTAAAAGTCTTTCCTCTAAGTTCTAGCAGAAGACAAGTTTGCCCCTTCTCACCAGGACTAGTCAATAAAGTACTGGAATCATTTGCCATAGCAATTAGGTAAATTAGGCAAAAAAAGATCAAGGATGAAAGGACGCCCAGATGAGAAAGGAAAATGTCAAGCTCTCACTGTTGGTAGATGGCATGATACTATATTTAGAAAATCCTAATCTCTCTACAAAAAACACTACTAGAAACACTAGATTTGTATAGTAAAGTTTCAGGCTACATGCTGCTCAGGTGACTGTGGCGCTGGACAGTCAAACCAATATCATCTATCAACTGTTGTAACTCCTATACCATCTCCTTGATCCAATTGTTTTGTATTTGTAGGGATTCTGTGGTAATCAACAGCATTACCATAATATATTTACCTATTCCTTTAATAGGCATTTTAGTCAAAGCCTGCTCTGTTGAAAAGCTAAATAGTAGATATAAGAAAACAGTTTATGAAGCTGACTATGACAAAGATATAAACAGAAATGATAAGATTTAAAACTAATAGTAAAATAGTTAGAAATTTTTTTTTGTTTGTTTTTGGGCCACACCCGTTTGACGCTCAGGGGTTACTCCTGGCTATGTGCTCAGAAATCGCCCCTGGCTTGGGGGGACCATATGGGACGCCGGGGGATCGAACCGTGGTCCTTCCTTGGCTAGCACTTGCAAGGCAGACACCTTACCTCCAGCGCCACCTACCCGGCCCCAGTAAAATAGTTAGAAAATTTTTATTGATATGAAAATGTCTCACTACTGACATAGTCCTATTATTTCTAAGATTTATTGTAGAGTTTTTAAAATTTTATTATATATAAGAAATATAAATATATAAATATTACATTTAAATATATTATTATACATATAATATATATTATTTTAATATATAGATAAAATAT
Source organism: Suncus etruscus (assembly GCF_024139225.1). Taxonomy (NCBI): domain Eukaryota; kingdom Metazoa; phylum Chordata; class Mammalia; order Eulipotyphla; family Soricidae; genus Suncus; species Suncus etruscus. Next base: position 69,036,097 of record NC_064855.1, read on the forward strand.
ATAAATATTTAAAATTGTTTACATATTTAACATACTTATATTTTAATATGTGATTTATTATTTTACAACATATAACTATAAAATATAAGATATAATATATAACTAATATATATAAATTTTAAAATATATAGATATCAAATATATATATTATGGACCACAGCCAGCTTTGATTGAGGGTTTCTCATGGCTCAGTGCTTAGGGTGGCAAAAGGAAATAAATGTTATTAGGATATTTTTTTCATATTCTTTTGGGGGTAAAGGTTGGCCAGTGGTGCTCTGAACTACTCTTAGTTCAGTGCTTAAGAGTTGCTCCTGGCTATGCATTTTCAAGGCTCAAACCCTGATCTGCATACAAAGCATGTGTTTCAGCTCCTTTGATTTATATTTCCAATAAAAAACATAGCTATTTTTTTTAAAAAATCCTCCTTTTTACATATATAAACATTCATAACTTTCTGTGTGAAGACTCCCATTATACCTGTAAATATAAAGTCATTGCATCAAAATATATGTGGATATATCTCAAAGTCAGAATAAGAAAGCAATATAGCTATTTCACTGGGCAGAGGAACAAACAGTCTTAAGTACAAAGCATAAAGTCAAATGACCTCTCAACTCAAACTGCTCTTATTTTTCATTGGCAAGTCTCTGTTTTCTTGTATACAATTTTCTGAAATTGCTGAGGACTTAGTTGTTTATTTCATGTATAACCATGTTGCGAAGTAAAATCCAAGTTCTAAAGTGTCCTAGATTACAAACTTGAAAGATTTCCATCTTACAGACCTTTTAGATTCCATGTAGTTAAAGGGAACAAAAAATTGCCTGCAGCTGAGGAACTGAGTGCCAAACCAAAGGCAGATGTAGCCCAGAGCATCAAGGCAGCTAACAAGCTTCACAGGTGGCATCCAGAGAATGTAGAATTGTCTGTAGAATTTTCCTAGCAAAGAAAACAGCAGTTATTTTAACCCAGGAATATGTCTTTTAGAAAACAACTCCCTAGGGGCCGGGCGGTGGCGCTAAAGTTAAGGTGCCTGCCTTGCCAGCACTAGCCTAGGACGGACCGCGGTTCGATCCCCCGGTGTCCCATATGGTCCCCCAAGCCAGGAGCAACTTCTGAGCGTATAGCCAGGAGTAACCCCTGAGCGTCAAACGGGTGTGGCCCAAAAACCAAAAAAACCAAAAAAAAAAAAAAAAAGAAAACAACTCCCTAATGGCTGAATTGTGATAAATTATTAGGCAGTTAGAGTAGCACTTTATATTGTATATGATACATTACTATTTTACTGAAATAATTGCCTGTTCTTGGTTTTGTTTGTACTCTTCCTTCATTGACCCTGGTTTGCACTTTACACCCATGACTTCAAACTCACTTGCTTTCCTGTAATCTTTTTTTTTCCCTAAAAACTAATATATGTACATCTGCAAAATTCCTAGACCTTGGTGTGCTCTTTATGTGGAAAATGGAAAGGTGATTTCTCAGAAAAGTAAAAACAGACAGTTGGAGAGAATAGCACAGTTGTAAGGTGTTTGCCTTGCACACAGCCAACTGCCTTATATTATCTTCCCAAACCCCATAAGGAGTGATCCCTGCAGAGACAGTAGTAATTTCTGAGTATTTCCATGTGTGACAAGAAAGAAAAAAAAGAAAGGAAGGAAGGAGGATGGAAGGTAGGAAGGAAAGAAGGGAGGGAGGGATGGAAGGAGAGAGAGGAAAAAGAGAAAGAAAAAGAAGAAAGAAAAGGAAGAAATGAAGGAAGGAAAAAAGGAAAGGGAAGAAGTAGAGGGAGGGAGGGATAAAGGAAGGACGAAATGAAAGAAAGAAAAGAAAGTAAGAAAGGAAAGAAACAGAAAATGAAGAAAGGAAGAAATAAAGAAAAGGAAGAAGAAAGGAAGAAAGAAAAAAGAGAAAAAGACAGAAAGAACAGAGTTGCAATTCTGATATTTTCTTATAAAAACAAGGCAAGTTTTAATCCCATCTCATCATTATTTAAACTTTTTTTCATAGCAGTAGCTGAACTTTTTAATGCCAGAGATTGAACCTACCCTCACACATGCAAGGCATGTGCTCTATCTCTGAGCCACATTGAACCACATTCAGTTTTATCATTGGGCCACATCTCCTTGACCTCTTTGTTCAACCTGTTGATTCACAGGGAAGAGAATCCATGTCATTATAATTTTCATTTTTCTATATACATCTCAATGTATATAAAAATGTACTGCCAGTTTCTCCAGATTTTCCACCATCATTTGCAGAAGTCATTTACATATAACTAAACCAACTCACTATTAAAAAGTATCTGAATTTATGGTATTTGCCATTTTTCTTCCTGCCCCTCACCCAATTTTCTTCTTTGCTTACAAATTTAGAATGGGCACCAGCGTGTGTCCAAGGTTCTAGGACTTTTGACCGTGAAAATTCAAAATCAATGCAAGCAGTAAGCTCTGGCTATCTTATTCTTGTTACCTCTTCATCCCCAATTCAAGTTTTAGAAGTATTAATAAAAATTCTGGCAACCCAATAGTTCTTGGCCATTATGTGAAGGCAAAAGAAAAACAGTATGCATTTAATCACTAGCAATTTTCTTCTCTACTTTTTGTATCTAATTTTTTATTAAATGTTTTTAATTTAAATTATTGTGATTGGGCTGGAGAGATAGCACAGCAGTAGAGCGTTTGCCTTGCACACAGCTGACCCAGGAGGGATTGAGGTTCAAATTCTGGCAATCCATATGGACCCCCGAGCCTGCCTGGAGCAATTTCTGAGCACAGAGCCAGGAGTAACTCCTGAGTGCCACTGGGTGTGACCCCAAAACAAAACAAAATTAAAAATATTATTGTGATTTACAATGTTATTCATGGTTAAGTTTTAGACATACAATGTTTTAGCATCAATTCCAACACCAGTGTCAACCTTTCTCCCACCAATGTTCCCAGAGTCCATTGGTACTTCCCACAAACTCCCCCCCCCACCTATTGTAACAGGCGTTTTTTTGTTTGTTTGTTTGTTTTGTTTTTTTTTGTTGTTTGGTTAATAAAGTTTGGGTCTCCTGATTTTATTGTTGTTGAGTTGGACCTAAAGTTTTAAAATTATTTTATTGAAATCATTGTGATTTACAAAGTCCTTCATAATTGGGTTTCAGGACCAATGACTCAGGGTCAATCCCACCACCAGTGTCCATCCATCTCTCTTTACCAATGTTCCCCAAATGCATCCTATATCACCTTACTTACCCGCCTCCCCTCCCAACAGCTTGCCAGAATAACAGACCCATTTTAAATTTAGATTGTTAAAGTTTGGGCCTCTTGATTCTATTGCCTTTGGCTTGGATATTTAATTTTGTTCTTTTTTTTTTAACACTACCAATGCACTTGAGACTGCTTAGCCTTTGGCCCCCATCCTTTTATATTTGTTTTTCTCCTCTTCCACTCAGTTTCTTCCCTTCTCTTTATTCTAGGGCCAACAGTGTTCAAGATAACTTTCATTTTCCATTGCCTTTCTTCATTCAGTTATTCTGAATACCACATATAAGTGCTATCATTCTGTATTTATCCTTCTTCTGGATTACTTCATTTAATATAATGTCTTTCAATTCCATCCATGTTGCTGCAAATTGCACGATTGCATCATTCCTTGTATTGTATATATGTACTACATCTTCAATGATCCACTTGTCTGCTCTTGGACATCTAGGTTGATTCCAAGTCTTGGCTATTGTACTGAGTGCTGCCATGAATTGCGGTGTGCATACATTCTTTTGGATGAATGATTATCTGCCCTGAAATAGATGCCTAAAAGAAGGATTGCTGCATGTGGCAGTTCAATTTTGAGTTTACCGAGAATCCTCCATACTGTTTTCCATAGGGATTGGATGAGGCAGGATTCCCAACAGCAGTGAATGAGAGAGAGGTCTTTTCTCAGCCAGCAGAAATTGTTCCCAGTATTTTTGATACGTGCCAACTTCACTGATTTAAGATGATATCTCATTATTGTCTTTATTTGGCTTCCACTAATGATAAGTAACGATGAACATTTTTTATGTGTTTGTCGGCCATCTGTTGGTTTCCTCAGAAAAGGGTCTGTTCATTTCCTCTCCCCAGTTTTTGATGGGGTTTTTAGGTTTTATGGAGTTAACCCCTGTAAGTTTACTTTGTAAATCCCAGATATCAACCATCTCTATCTTGTGTGTTGAGTGAAAAAAAATTCTCTCAATCAGTAAGCTATCTTCTAAGTTTAGCCTATGTTTCTTTCCCCATATAGAAACTTTTGAGTTTGATGTAGTCCCATTTATTCAGATTTGATGCTTTAGCCCTTGCCATTGGCATTCTATTATCAAAGACTTGGATAAAAACCAATTTTTAAAAAGATGGTAATCTGAATTCTTCCTTTGCTCTTTAGTTTAGGGAAAACTTCTGCTTCCTACCCTCAGGGATCTTAGTGGATACTTAGTTTTTGTTTGCTTTTTCCAACTGGAAAAGGGATGCATGTTAATTCTCCAAGTCATTGAGCAGCTTAGACCTCTTGCTCATCAGCTCCAGACAATGTCGGATGGAGTTATATCTGTATGCCATATTGGCAATACGTTTTAGTCTCACAGATGGTACTCTGGCTTTCCTGATGCTGTATTTTATTTCTGTGCCAACCTTAGAGAATACACAAAAGAGGAAACAAAATGTTGTGAGAACTTTCAGTTCTATGACTAGCAGTAATCATACAAACCATATAAAGTTCCCCAAGTTAATCAATATTTCTCTGCTTTTCTAGTTCATTATAAAATCACAACACTATACTAACTTTGCTAATTATCCTTCCTTTCAGCAGCAACATTAAAAATAAAGCTCCTGGTAACTATGGTAAGGCTTTGGTAATATTTATTAATTTCACCAAAAATCTATTTTATTATAAGATATAAATTATGAAAAAGTACACATAAATAGTTTGCCAAGTTTCTACTCACTGAAGACACTTATATAATTCGAATTTGGATAAATAAAAAAGCACACAGAACTCTTTGTGTTTTTCCTATTATCTTCTCTCCAAGGACATTATTATTCTGATTCATTAAAAATTACATTAATTTTGCCTGACTTGTATTTATATAAATGTAAATTTACATAAATTGTATAGAATGCATTCTTTTGCATCTAACATATTTCTCTCAGATTATGTGAGTGCTTGCTTCAGTGGCACATATCCTAAATATTGAAATAATTCAGATTATCTAGATTAAATCATATAAATAATGTGTAATAGTATACTTATGATTTTAATAAGGCATGCAACATTTTATTATGGTATCTATATCACTATTTATATTCATTCTCTGTTGATAGCACCTGAGTGGTTTCTAGTTGGACTATTTTATATAATAGGTGCTATTGAAATTCTAATACATTGACTCTGCTGAACATACATATGTATTTATGTTGGACTATAAATCTAGAAGAGGGATGTATGATCATAGTGTGTGTATATGTTTAGCTTTATTGTAAGATTGCCAAGTAGTTTCGTCAAAAGTGGGTTGTATCAATCATAGCACATACCAACTCTGGTTGGAGACCTCAACCAACACTATATTTTCTGTATTTTCATTTATATGCATATGCTTCTGATTTAAAGGAGGATTTCCAGACTAGAAAAAATTTCTAACACAACTCCTGAGTCTGTCTGATAATACAGCAATATATGTGGTATAGATTAGTCTGGACATCTAACAACATTCTAATTTCCTTCACTGATGCTAGGAAATGAATCATATAGATTGATATAGCCTTTTAGGCCATCATAGAGAGGCAGCCTGTGGGGCATATTGTGTATGGTGACATCACCTGTTCTATTTATTATTATTGCATACATTTGGTTACATTTCCTTCAAGCACCATCAGGAGCAAATATCTAGCATAGAACCAGGAGGAGCTGATGAGTGTAGTTTGGGTACAGCTCAATCCTACACCACAATAAGTAAATTTTATCACGGCTGGAAAACAGAAAAAAAGAAAATTTGTAATTACATATCTGTAAGAAAAGAATGATTACTGAGTTCTCTCTCACCACAAACTTATCTGAATTTTATTTGCTTACAACCATAATATAGACATAATGTTTCATGTTTGGGGGCTGAAGTGTATCTAAATACTATATTTTATAATTGTTTCTTATGTAGATTGCTTTCAAACTTTTCTTAGTCTAAAGAAGACTGTAGAAAGTGTCACAAATTTACTTTTTTTTAAAAAAGAATGATTTTAGGCTAAACTCCTGAGAAGAATAATAGTAGAAAATTATTAGTATTTGATTTTGAGTTTAACATTAAATCTCCCTTTTCAAAAGGCCTTCTAAAAATTATATCAGAGGAATACAACTCACTTGGAAATCACACAAGCTTAGCTTTATTACACGCAATAAATAATTGTTAGGTTTATGAAAGTTTGTAAAAGTAGAGTTTTTCTATTTGAAAGACTTGAAGTTCTTCTCTAGTTATTTGTAATAGCAAAATCTCAAAACAACCCAAATTTTATCAGAAGGTCAAATGGTAAGCAAATTGTGATATATCCATCCAATATTATTTAGTAATAATTTGGAATGTTATTTAGTAAAAAGGACTTGGGATTCAGGGCTTTGAGCCTCACCCACTGTGCAATCCCTGTGCCTTGTAATTACTTCTTCTTGGCTTCCCTAGGTCTCTACCCCCAGCACCCTTGCAGACCTAGGACATACCAGAGGAACCCATAATGCTGATGCCCATCCCATTTAACATCTAGGTGCACCTAGGACTCTGACTGAGGGCTCAGTCCTTTACTGTGTGCCACTTCTTCCTGGTTGCCCTGCACTGGGAAGCCTCAATGCCACTGTAAACCTTTTGAATCCAAAACCTAAAAGACCAGCCAAATCTTCACCTCTTCTACTCCACTAATGCCATTTGTTTCTTGTGTTTCAGATCTATCCTCAAAACCCTGCACAGTTATCCACTAGGGAAATGAAATCATGGGTTATTTTTCTGAATGAGCACTAGAAAAGGGCACTAAACCATTGTTAGATTAACAGATGATAGAGAATAACATTATGATAAAATATAAAGAAACCTTTCAGACCTCAGACCATTGGAAATCTGAATCTTTAGATCACAATGACCCACAAATCTTTTTTCATCTATAAAATGAGTTCTTTAATGTGATACATTCATAATCTGATTTGTTTTTTGTTTTATTTTTGTTTTTTTTTTATTTTTTTATTTTTCACAACGAATGAGGGGCACTCCCACCCCAATGCTGTCTTCCCTCCACCTCCGTTTCCAGCATGCATCTCATATTCTACCCTCCTTTTCCCCCCCAGCATACTAGTGCAACTGATCTTCCACTTTATTCGCTTGTTGTAGATTTGTCTATTCTGTTGTCGTTTGCGATTAAAAAGGAAGAGAAGAAAAAAAGAAAAAAGAAAGAAAAGAGAAAAAAAAGGAAGAGAAAGAAAAAATTGGCCAAAACTACCAAAAAAAAAAGAGAAAAAGAAGAAAAAAAATGCACCTAGCTAATGAGAAAAAGAAAAAAAAAAAACACCAAATAATAATCACAGGAGTGAAAAGGGAAGAGAAAAGTGGAGAAAAGAAGGAAAATAAAGTCAAAAACATAACAAATCAAAACAAAACAAGAAAAAGAAGGGGTGTGCTGCAGTGGTAGGGTTTGGCGTTCCCTCCCACTTTTTTTTTTTTTTTTTGTATAGGCAACAGTAAGCATTGGGGGAGAATGGGAATTCCCGTGGCCTAGGGATTCAGGGCTTTTCCATCCTTGAAGCATACCATCATGGGATCAACCCCTGTCTCCATAGATGTTCATAACCTCATCCCAAGGGCTTTGTGGAGCCAGGAAACTTTCCTTTTAGTTGTGGGTGAGACAATGAGACCACTGTATCTAGCGTTCTTGGTATTTGTACAGGTCCTAGGACAGGGCTAGGTTGGAGTCTTTACGGTTCTAAAGGTTCTGTTCCACCATTGTTGTGTACAGTCTTCTGTATCCGATGCTCCTGTTTTTATTTAGTCCCCCCAAGCCGAAGTATGGAATATTATGGATCTAAGGGTTCTGCTCAGTCTCTGTTGTCCAAGTTGGGCTTCTGCAATAAGAAATCCTTTTTTTTTTATTTAATAAGAGTTCTGGTCCACAGTCTAGGGCAGTGTTTTCTTTATCTGTTCCAAGGATAGTTCTGCCCAGTCGCAGCTGTCAAAGTCAGTTTTCTGTACATGGTACTCTTATTTTTCACGGTTCAAAAGACAGTACATCTTCTGGTTTCCATCCAGTGTTAGGTGAGGTGATGAGACGACTTGGTCTTGGGTCAAGTTGTCATTTCTTCATTGTCATATCATAACTGGTACAATTAGTGCCAGAGCTGTGGAGTTGTTGCCCAGAGCTGTATCAGTTCTACATCTGGGGTCTGGGGTTTGGAGTTGAACTGATACTGTCCAATCTCCTGGAGACTGGGTTGTATCTACCTGACACATGTCCGGGATGGGAGGCACCCTAGTGTTATAAAAAGTGTAATGTCTTATCCATAGAAGATAAGATCTATTTCTGTGTCTATGGTTTCCCTTGTTTACTGTGCCCATACAAAAACGTATGGTTTCATGTTGAATTGCTGGTGCTATTATGGGTAAAGATGACTGGTTATACTCACACTTTCTGTGGTTAGTTTTGACCCACACATCTTTTATAACAACAAAGAAACAGGAATTCACCAGCTCTGATAGGCAGAGACACTAGCCCTACCAAATCATTGAGCTCAAACAATTCCTCACACATCATCATTAAGGAACTCAAAGCAATGCTCTTTAAAATGAACACAGAAATAAGGCAATCATTGGAAGAACAATTCAGCCAAATGAAAGATGAAATGATCCAGAGAATCAGAGTCCATACAAATGAAATTGAAGGAGTTTAGAAAAATACATAGCCCACTATAACAACAGAATTCAACATGTGGAGGATTGTATCAGTGATATTAAAGGCCAAATACTGACCATCACCAATAAGTAAATGGCAAAAGAAAAGAGATAATGAGTGAAAATGATTGTAAAATTTGTGATAGATAATAGAAAAAGAATGATCCTCAAATAGATATATTAGAAGGAGAGGAAAAGGGGAAAGGGTAAGAATGGCTGGCAGGAAAAGTATTCACTGAGAACTTTTCTAATTTCTGGAGACAGTTTCTGAACAGATTCAAGAGGACCAAAGAGTATAAAACAAAACAATATCAAGACACATAGTAATCAAGTGGTAAAATTAAAAGACAAAGACAGACTACTTAAAAGAACAAAAAGAAAAAAAACTTCAAATATAAGGGAAACAACATAAGAACAGCAATAAGCCTTCTATATGATACCTTACAAGATAAGAAAGAGTAGAATGACATATTCAAATTATTGACTGAAAAAATTTTCAGCTAGGTGTCTTGTGAAGTATTATTTAAATTTTAAGAAGAGATAAGAGCCATTTCAGACAAACAACAACTGGCAGCATTAGTAACAACCCAATTCTCCAATTACTAAAAGGCCATAAATAAATAACAGACCTTTGCTAAAACTACTGAATTCCACACATATACAAAAAGATGGCAGCATAGTACTATATGTCATTATCTCTCTCAATATCAATGGACTAAATTCCCCTGTCATAAAAAGATAACAATAGGTGACTGAATCAGGAAAATCCATCCACCTGCTGCTTAAAAAAAAACTTAAACCTAAAAGATAGAGATTCAGAGTGCAAGAATAGAAAACAATCTTATAAACCAATAGAAGAGGGAAAGAAGTGGGACTTTATGTAGTAGGACTTTACTAAGTCCTTATCTGAAGTATTGAATGCTAATATTGTTTTTCTATTCAATTAGCTCTCTTTTAGTTTTAACCCATATTTCTTTTGTCATGCATATATTCTTTAATTTTATATAGTGCCATTTGTTTATTTTTTATTTTGCTGCCTTTGCCAGTGGTATCAGATCATTGAATATGCCTCTGAGGCTCAAATCTTGGAGCATTTTGCTTTTCCTTCAATGTACTATATATATATATATATACAGAGAAAGTTTTTTTTCCAAGATCCAATATACAATTATGATATATTAGGAGTGGAGGGAACTTTCCTCAATATAGTAAGGCCCACCTATAATAAACCCATAGCCAGTATTGTTCTGAACTCATTTTCTCTGACATTTAGCACAAGGTAAGGATATTCATTATCTCTTCTTTTATTCAATATAGTATGAGAATTTCTGGCTACCATAATTAGGCATAAAAAATAAATCACAGAGATCCAGATTGGAAAAGAAGAAGTCAAATTATCACTATATTCAAGTGACATGATAATATACATAGAAGACCCTAAAGAGTCTACAAAAAACTGACTTTGAAGCCTGCTACTTTACTATTGACTTTTCTAGATCCTTGAAGATGTCTACTGAATTTGAATGGGGATTGCATGAATATATATAAATTGAATCAGAAGAAAAAGGGATCAAAGAGTCTATTCCATTTAAAATAGTATCTAAAAGTCTCAAATATCTAAGGAATCAACTTAAAAGATGTGTGAGATATATACCATAATAACTTTAAGTCACTGAAGAGATAGAAGACCTTAGAAAATGAAACAATATTGTATGTGTATGTATCTTTAGAATAAATATTATTAAAATGACTATCTTACCTAAGTTATATGGATTCAGTGCAATCCCTATCCAAATTCAGATGACATTCTTTTTTTTGGTTTTTCGGGTCACACCTGTTTGATGCTCAGGGGTTACTTCTGGCTAAGCACTCAGAAATTGCCCCTGGCTGGGAGGGACCATATGGGATGCCTAGGGATCGAACTGCAGTCCTTCCTTGGCTAGCGCTTGCAAGGCAGACACCTTACCTCTAGCGCCACCTTGCCGGCCCCTTCAGATGACATTCTTAAAGGACCTAGAAAAGTCAATAATAAAGTTAGTATGGAATCAGAATATATTATGAATAGACAAATTTATATTGAAAAATAATTGAAAATATTAAAAAATAAAACATGTGGATTGATCTAATTTTTTAACTTGTGTTATAAATTTATCTAATTATTTAACTTGTGTTATCTAATTATATAACTTGTGTTATAAAGCTATAGTGGTTAAAGCTACCTGGTACTGGAATAGTGATAGACTTTCAATCAATGGTTCATAGTCAAATATCTAATAGCAAAATCACATACATATGGACAGTTAATTTTGGATAAAGATAATAATAACATAAAATGGAATAAAAAATAGCCTCTTCAACAAATAATGCTGGTAAATTAGATAACTGTAGTAAGAACTTTAAATTCAATCCATATTTTACACCCTAAACAAAAGTTAATTTAAATTAAATCAAAGATCTAGTGATCCAACCAGAAACTATAAAGTACATTGAAGGAAAAGCAAAATGCTCCAAGATTTGAGCCTCAGAGGCATATTCAATGATCTGATACCACTGGCAAAGGCAACAAAATAAAAAATAAACAAATGGCACTATATAAAATTAAATAGTATATGCATGACAAAAGAAATATGGGCTAAAACTAAAAGAGAGCTAATTGAATAGAAAAACAATATTAGCATTCTATACTTCAGATAAGGACTTAATAAAGTTCTACTACATAAAGTATTAACAAAGAGCAACAAGACAAATTTAAAAAATCCTATCAATAAGAGGTGAGAAGAAATGAAAGACACTTCTCAGAGGAAGATAAACAGATTAACAATGGTCACATAAAAAGTGTGCAGTATCACTTATCATTAGAAAAATCCAAATTAAGATAACAATGATTTACTATCTCACATCAGTGAAAAAGGCACATATCAAAAATTGTTCTGGTGGGAATGTGGTGAAAAGGAACTCTCATCCATTCGTGGTGTGAATATTACTTGGTTCAACTCTATGGAAAATGTCATGGAGAGTCCTCAGTAAGCTTAGAATTTAGTGCTATATAATGCATAAGTCCACTTTTGAGTAGCTATCTCCAGAACTTAAAAACTCCCATTCAAAGGTCATATACACACCATTATTCATTGCTGCACATAAAACAATAGCTAAGATATGGATAGGTGCCCCATCACAGATGAATGGGTTATGAAGATGTGGTACATATATACAATAGAATACTAAGCAGCTTTAAGAAATGATGACATAATAAATTTGCTGTAAGCTGGTTGGAACTGGGGGATACCATGTTGAGCAAAGTAAACTAGAAGAAGAAAGATAAACACAGGATGATCTCACTTATCTGTGATATATAAAATGGTTGTATTAGGCAATGTAATATAGTAAGGGGAATGTATAAATCATCCTTGAACCCAGTGCCTAGTGAGAAAAAAGCCAAAATAAATAAATAAATAAATAAATAAATAAATCAAGACAGGAAGTATGAAGATAGGAAAGGGATGTAACTGGAGATCAGGGGTCTAGGTTATATTGGCGATGAGGAAGAGTGGTATATCTATGTGTCTAATGCATAGACTCAACAATACTCAAAAGATGACCTAATATGAAACCATAAAAATTTAATATGCCTGCCAAGGTGGTAGGTGTAGGGTTGGAGGAGGATGTTAGGAATGGTGGAGGATGACAGAATATAGGAGCACTGGTAATAGGATTTGAGATTGTAGTAAGATTGGTGTAGTGAGATTTGTAGTGAGATTGGTGTTGAAATATTACATGTCTTAAAATCAACTATAATAATTTTGGAAACCACAGTTATTTAATTTTAAAATATTTAAAAATAATTTAAAATAAGTACTCATTGATACATCTAACAAAGTGGATGAATAACACAATGATTATGCTGAGTGAGACAAGCAAGTCATAAAAGCTTAAATACTGTATGATCTTCTTATATAAATGAAAATGCATCTTTAAAATGAAAACTAATCATAGTGACAGAAATAACTTGTTTCTGGGAGACTTGATGTAGAATCAGAGAAGAACAAGAGAGATGATTTAAAAGAAATAGAAATTCTTGAGAGATATGTATTGTCTTGATTGTGGTCAGTTTGGTGGGTATATATGTAATCTTTAATATATCAAATTATACACTGAAAATGTGATTAGTTTTATTCTTAATAATTATACTTCAAACTATTTAATACTATCTCTGTTCAATATTTGAAGATCAG
>NC_064855.1:69351751-69554450 GCF_024139225.1 Suncus etruscus
GAAAAGAACTACTGTGTCTTCATCTTCTGCTCTTTTACTAAATAGTTCTCTTCTCTCTATCTCTCTCTGTCTCTCTCTCTCTGTCTCTCTCCACTCTTTCTCTTTCTCTCCCCTATAAATCTTGTATGCTGCTTAAGTTCTTTCCAATTTCCTGGCAATATGCCATGTACATAGTACGTGGACATTGTATGTTGACTAAATGACTCTTAACCTCTGATTTCACGGTAATTAACAGTGTTATGTGCAATTGCAGGCACTCAATATGCAAGTATTATTGGGAAGAGGGAAATTGATAAACCACTCATTCTTGATTGCAGTGTACCCCAAGGAAAGCAGAATTTTCATATAGATTATCGTTCTCATATAGATTTAAGATTAGATTTATTTTGCAAACAAGCCACTCAAAATGTTTAAGAAAACAAAATCTCAACGAGTAAAGATAATTTTTATAAACATACAAACACAAACGCTCTGAAGTACTTACTATTCCTTGTATTTCTATTTTGCTTTTAGTAGGTGATCGAGCTAATTTTATAGAAACAAAATTAATATTTTGTTTTATCAACTAAAAGCCTATGCTTAAACGTCACAAAATTAGTGAGCAATTTTACTAAAAAAAGAAATCTATCTTTAAAAATTGTAAAGTTCAAGACTCTGGCACATGGCACAAACTGCCCCATACAGCCCAAAACCATGCCATGTTTTGATGAGTCCAGTTTGGTTTAGTAATCACCTTTGAATCTGAAAAACCAATATAATCCAAACTCAGCTCTCCTTTCCCATAAAAAAAAATGCACAGTCAGCACCCCACTTCCTCTGCGAAAGAGTTCACAGCACTAGAGGAGAACATTTGAATGAATTCACCAACTGCTCTGCAATTTCCAAGAAAACACAAGAGAGCAAACCACCAGAAAGCATAATATTACATATTTACCCTTTTCATTCCTACTATCTCTGCAGTTCTGAGCTGTCGTCCACAGTCCACTGGGCTTTCAAGAAGCTGTTGCAGGGGTCTACCACCACCCTAGCGACACACACACGCCTTCCTTCCTGCCCTCGCCAACCTCAGTGGGCAGGCACGTGTGTGTGTCGTTCTTGCTGTGTTGGCTTGCGCAAGAGCTGAGCCCTGCAGAACAGCTTAGCAGCCCAGCCCTGGTCCCACCACCAGGCTGCTTTAGCCAAGAAATCAATCCTTCGACCCATTTGGCTACAGGATCATCGCTATCAAGATGCTTTGGCACTCCCACACACGCACGCGCCGCTACCTTGGCTCCACGTGGCCGCAAGCACCTGCTACCAGGACCAAACTAAACCCGCAAGTTTGCAAAGTTGCCAGCCCTAGCACGGCAACTTCAACTCCCCCCAGAATAAAGTAAATGCCTAAAACCTACGGACACATCATCGCCGTAATTGCAAGTTCACCCTAACGCAAGCTCATTTTTTAGGTTCCAGTGAAAATCTGAGGTGATCGGCCAATGCTATCTCTCGCGGGGAAATTCAAAAACGCATCAGGCCGTGCGAGCAGAGTGCGGGGCGTGCGCGCCTCGACCCGCCTTCGGTTGATTCTTTTTATCCGAGGAGGCTTTCCTGCAAAGACATTTCTTTTATTTATTTTTTTAACTATCTAAGTTCATTTTATTTTTTAACTTTTCTCTTATTATTACAAATATTTAAGCACCATGACTCCAAGCATATTTGTAGTTGGGTTTCAGTCATCAACAAAATACTCCCCTTCACCAGTACCATAATTCCCACCACCAGTTACAGCCCACGACCAGGAACTACCCAAGGAGTTGAGATGGTCCCTGCAGGATGCGCCCCGCCGGCGCGCCCTAGGTGAGGTAGGCAGGTAGGCTGGCACTCACCTGCGCTCGGAAGTAGAGGAACAGGGCGACGCTGCAGACGACCTGGCCTAGTCCCAGCCCCAGCAGAGCCACGAACATAGAGCGGGAGGCGGCGGCGGTTTGGGGAGGCGCGGGCGGCGGTGAGGGGTGCAAGGCACCCTCATGCGGGGCGCTGGAGCCGCCGCTGCCCATCTCCTCGGAGCCACGCATGTACTTGCTGTAGTCTCGGCTCGCGCGGCGCATGGCGCTCGGCCCGCTTGCCTGGGCGCTCGCTTCCCTCTTTGGGTCCCTCTTAGAGCTCGTCCACTCCAAAGTCAACTCCAGAGGCAGCGGGAGCCGGCGCGGTGCCAGGGGTTTTAGCCGGGCAGGGCTCCTCCTGCCTGGGGCGCGCGGGCTAGCGGGCAGGGTGCCCTGCCTCCCCAACTCTTATAAACCGCTCCGAGAGGGTTTGGGGCTCGGGAGCCAATCAGCCCCTTGCGAGACGGCCGCTTCCACTCCCACCTCTGGCTTGCCTTCCTTCCTTTCACCCACCCTCGCCAAAAGGCTTCCTCCCCAAAGGGGCCTTCCGAGGAGGCGGCTTTTGGGTTGTTCCAACCAACCCTTGATGCACCCTTGACTGACTTCTTTCTTGCAAACCAGGAGGTGAGCTGGTGCAGATGTTTGTCTTGGTGATAAAATAAAAGTGACATCCAGGCTGATGTCTCTGGTGCTTGACATCCCTGGGCCTCAGTTTCTCCCTCCTCTATAGAGTTTTGAAAGTTAGATATTGTGAGTTGGTCCTTCCAGCCCTTAAACTCTATTGTCTCTGGCCTTTATACAATAATGATGTTAATTTTTCTTCTTTAATTACACTCACAACTAGCATAACAATGTTAATGAGTGAGAAAAGTAGAATGCCTGTCTAGAATACAGTCGGGTGGGGGAGGGGGGAAGGAGTGGCATTGGTGGTGAGAAAGTTGCACTGGTGAAGGGGGGTGGTCTGTTTATGATTGAAACCCAACTATAATCGTGCTTGTAATTATGGTGCTTAAATAAAGATTTATAAAAAAGAAAGAAAGAAAGAAAGAAAAGAAAGAAAGAAAGAAAGAAAGAAAGAAAGAAAGAAAGAAAGAAAGAAAGAAAGAAAGAAAGAAAGAAAGAAAGAAAGAAAGAAAGAAAGAAAGAAAGAAAGAAAGAAAGAAAGAAAGAAAGAAAGAAAGAAAGAAAGAAAGAAAGAAAGAAAGAAAGAAAGAGTCATCTGAGGGTCCTTCCTGTCTCCCCTTGTCTCTGTGCCTGCCTAATTAAACACATCAGCATGGAACATCCTCAGGGGTCTGAGCTACAGGCTATACCATGATGATTTCCAGTAGCAGGTTCCATGTTAGAAACTTGGGCAGACTTGGAAAGTTGTCAGAGCCACCTTCCTACATGCACGTGTCAGCATGTTCAAAGTGGTTTTCAGTGTAACAGGTTCTAAAAGTGGCAACTTAAAGTCTATAAATAAATATCAACTCGAATTCGAAATGAAAGGATGTTGAGGTATGATCTGATAGCAATGTTTGCCGAGTGCACTTCCTCCTCCTAACACTGTCCTCTGCATCGCAGCTGTTTGTACTGTGGCATAGAGACTGGATGGGCATACATACGTGGTTTTTGGGGAACCTGTATGGCACATCCAGACATAATCAGGACAGACGAAAGACTGTAGTTGAGTATTAGTCCTTTATTTTATTTGTGTGTGCATATCAGATTTGTGAAAAGATGAGATAAAAGATTTCAAATTAATATGGAAATGGATGACATTAATTGTATATTCCATGCATTCCTTGCCTGTTCCTTTCTTTTCAGTTTTGAGGAAATAGTTGGTGTTTTTCCTTCTTCATTTGGGAAAGAACTAACTCTACATTTCAGTCTTTTTTGTAATTCTCCATTAGAAAAGAAGTTTTTTTTTAATATGTTGTAACATCTAAAGCCACAATGTCTCTACTGTAGTTCCTTCCATGTTCTTCGAGTGTTTCATACTTTCTTTGTATTTTGAATAATTTGATTCTTACAAAAAGTTTCCGCAAATACGTAAATCATGATCAAGTATACTTAACGCAGCAGTTTCATAGAAAGTTTGTCATTTGACATTCCTAACTGCTTAGAAGTTACTTTTCTTTAGTCACCTAATGATATCATTGTGTTCTGGTTTCTAGAGGTTAGAAAATGTACTCTCAAATCACTTATTACTTCTTTAAAGCTCTTTCTGGCCTATTTGTTTATTTGCCAACATTCCTACACTTCAATGTTTAAACCCCACAATTCAAGAACTTAATTTGTATTATTTATCTCTCTACCCCGATTTTCTATAATATTACTTGGTAGAATAAAGTGAGCAATAAATATGAACTGAATAAAACATGACTGCATGCCAGATATATCTACGAGGATGAGCAAAAGCTTGTTCTAAGACATTCTAAATAAAATTATATTTTAAGTGTAATTAAAATGTTTATATCTAATGAATTCTAACTTTACATTCTATAACATCTTTCTCAGAAAAATCTAAAGTGTGGGAGATGGTCCTACAAGGTTATCTCTCTTACTCAAGCTCTACAAGTCATCTCTCTTACTCTTATCCTGAATGGTGGGGCTAATACCATATGTCCATTTACCTTCATTGGAGTCAAGTACATTCAGAAGAACTAAGCTGCAAATGGAGAGACAGGTAAAAATAAAAGAACTGTACACCTGCTAGCTACTGGCTGTAAAACTATACACATATAAGACATTAGTGGAGATGGTAGGTCTGCTTTATGAGTGATCATAGAGTATCGTGACTGAACAAGGGCTGGAGCTGATAAGATGAGGTGACTGATACTGGCCTGAAGTGACTAGTGGAAAAGGCAACTTTAAGGTACAGAGCTAGCAGGGATTCCCCCTATTCTGAGTCAGACTTCCATGGATCCTGTGGAAGTATTTTTTGATAAGGATCAGGTTGAGGGAAATGTCAAATCCATTTCTGTCCTAGCTCAATATGCAAAGCACCTATATATGCAATTTTTTCTCTAATTGTAAGCATTGTATTTAGTTTCCTTCCAGCTATTACATCCAAGACATTGAGGAAAAGGAATCCACAGTCTACCACAAATTCATTCCAGTCACATTGTCTCTCACTTGAATTGATTGTTATCTAATTGGTCTCACTACTTTCAGGCTTACTACCCCTCAATAATTTCCTTTGAGGCAAAAAATATTTTCTTTTAAATTTGAAATTAATTTTAATTGAATCATCTTGAGATATACAGTTACAAAGTTGTTCATAATTAAATTTCAGTCTGACAATGTACAACACCCTTCAACAGCACACATATCCCACCATCGATGGCCTCCTTTTACATTTCACACTCCATTTTGCTCTCCCCCTGTCAGCCTTTGGGGCAGACCTTCCTCTCCCTCTCTCTCATTCATTTTTTCTTTTAGACACTGCTGTTTGCAATATTGTTACTGAAGAGTATTATGCATACACATTATCTCCATTCAGCACTCAGTTCTTGTCCAGAGTGATCACTTCCAACTGTCATTTCATAGTGAACCTCTTTCTGCCCTAACTACACTCACCCACTATATATATATAGTCCTACCATAATAATTATATGGGCTGAAGACATAGCACAAAGGCTAGTGCACATGCTTTCCAGACCAGAGACCCAGGTTCAATTCCTGCACTCATGGTTCTCCAAACACCACAGGCATTGATCTCAGACAATTGAGCTGGGGATAGCCCATTTTAATTTGTGTGGGGATAGCTTACACTAATAGGGGTAGCCGAACACCAAACAAAATAAAGATACTGCGACTTTTGTATGGTGTGTTTTTGACTGCTAGGGCTTCCTATATGACCCAGATTTGATCCCCGTATAGTTTTGATCTCCATATGGTTCCCTGTCTCCCTCTAGGAGTGATCCCTGAACACAGTCATGAATAATCTCTGAGCACTGCCAAATGTGATCCTCTTCCCCCAGCCAAGAAAATTGAATACACAAAATATTTTGGCATTCCTCTACAGATGGTTTAACTGGGAAGAAGACTAAATATGAAGAGTAAAGTGTCACAAATAATGTCAAGTAAATAGCCTAATATAGCTAGAAAAACATACTGAAAACTTTAGGGCTTATAATGTATAAACAATATTGAGGAATAAATACATGTTTTCATAATACTATTTTTACAGAACTTAAGAAAACTTGAATGTGGACAATCTTCAGATTTTTGTATAATTATCTACAAAATAACAGTCTTTAAACATTTTAGTCTTAGCATCATTTTACTATTAAAAATCAGATACAACATGCCAAAGATTTTAATGTAAAATATATCTATCAATCTATGTATTAGGAATTAAAGCAGACAATTTTTATTCATTGTGGTGACAACATATTATGTTTATGAAAATAGATATGTCTGATAAGAAAAATATTAGTGAAAAGGTTGCATTACTTAAGTTTGTAAAATATTTGTTCAAAGTTGAAATACTCACCAATCTGTTTCTGTACCCAATGGGATATATCACATAATGTTTTCCTTAAAGTATATGAAGAAATACTAATATATAGTTAGAAAATGAAGGAATGTTTTATTTGCCTTTTCAGGTAATTGTGAAATTCTTCTTTTATACTATATAAAACTCAAATTATGATCATTTGTCATTATTTGTAATGTGGAAACTAAAGCTATGAGTGAATGTTCCTCTTCTGCTAGAAATAGTATATTAGTCTATCTTTGTATTTAAATGGGATGATTTTATAACAATAGAATGGGTCATTTAGAAAATATTTATCCTCTGAGTTCCATAGATCTCAATTTTGACACATTTTTTCATCACCAGAAAACTCTTGAGTATTGGGAAGCAGTTATACACATAGTTTGAAATAAAAGTTTTCCAAAATTCGAATTTGTCTTTGAAAGTATGAACTATCATTGGCAGTAAATATTGTCAATTGTTTTCCTTAAATAGACTAACACACTTTATTTATTTTCCATGTGATATTTGTCAAATATCCAAGTCTGGAAAGCATAGTCTTTCTGTCAGAAAACTCAACACAAATGCATTTTTGTAAGACAGCTATATTTATTTATGCAAGAGAAGTGCTTGGGGGCAGTGCAATAGCATAGCAGATAGAAATTTGCCTTGCATGTGAATGACCAGGGTTTGATCCCCAGCATAGCATATGATTCACAGAGCCTCCCAGGAGTAACTTCTGAACATAGAGCCAGAAGTAACACTTGATTGCTGCCGAGTATGACTCCCCCCAAAAAATAAGTAGTGCTTAAAGATTTTTTAAATTTTGTCTCATGTAATATTAGAAATGTAGATTTCACTTTTAAAATTTATTAAATACAGTTATTTTCACTGATCAAAAAATATTTAAAAGTGAAACTGGATTTTTAAATCTATGAAATAAGCAGCAAGGAAGGATACAGTGACCAGTAGTACACTACTATGGCTTCTATAATTAATTTGTGTGTGGTCTCCTGCCTTTTGCCTATTAATGTAAATGTCAAAAGAAAAAAGTGATAATGAGACTAACATTATAATGTTATGGAAACTATCCTAATGTCACACTAACATTCTGGAATTATCATCATATAAGAACAGTTTCCTTCTTGAGGATCCTTTGAACTGCCTCAGGGATTCCTGGTAACCGGATCTCAATAGTTTAAGGTTTTACTTATGAAATCTTGCTCTTTTAGAAGAGGCAATTACTCAATCAAAATGCCCAAAGATATTAAGTTCTAGGGATCATGAAGTAAGAAAAAAATTCCCTTGTGCCAAAGAAAGGAAGCAAAAAAAGGAGACTAAGTACACTGTACCCTGGCTCACTGCTTGAGTTCCTATTCTTTAGAGATCAGTTAGTTGTGTCTGTTCTCCCAATTAAACATCCAGGTGGTTCCACCACAATTGACTAATACAAACCTTTCCGTTTGATTTGTCGAATATTTCTCTGTTGCTTTTAAATCTCACCTATGCATTTCTTAGAGGCCTTTATGAAACACTGGAACAACACAGACAGAACTTCCGTGGACTTATGTTAAATAATTTTACTTATTGAAGTTTTCCTGAGATGAAAAAAAAAATCCTAAGACAAAAATTAACAAGCCCCAAAATTAACGAGATAAGCATATTCCTAACAGCAAATTATACTCAAGTTTAAACTAGGCAACCACTTTGATTTGATTATGAAAGTGATATTGAATAGACTTCTCAAATGGGTGATGCTGAGCTTTAGCTGAAGATGGCTGTGAGATGCAGCTGATGTATGGAAGGCAAGTTGGCTTCTTAAAAGATAGACATTTAGGTGGGAGAGGGTGACTGTGTGTGCCGAAAGATCTAATTAGGAGCAAAAATTCTGAGGGAGGAAGTGCCATATCAGGCCTACTGATTAGAGCAAGTTGCAATTCAAAATGTATAGCCCCACTATGCCCTCTCTCTCTCTCTCTCTCTCTCTCTCTCTCTCTCTCTCTCTCTCTCTCTCTCTCTCTCTCTCTCTCTCTCTCTGCAAGCACAGTTAGTTTATTAATATCTGAGTCCTTATTTTAAAATAGGGGTGTAGGGGCCAGAGAGATAGCACAGTGGTAGGGCATTTGCCTTGCAAGCTGCGACCCAGGACCAAAGGTGGTTCAAATCCCGGCATCCTATATGTTCCCCCCATGCCGGCCAGGAGCGATTTCTGAGCACAGAGTCAGGATTAACCCTGAGTACCGCCAGGCATGGCAGAAAAACAAAACAAAACAAAACAAAAATAATAGTAGCATAAAATAGGGATGTAACACATATAACTCAAACCGAACAAAAATGGGTTTGGTAATTAATAGAAGCAATCTTACTTAGTAATATAAATTTTGTTTTTGCATGGAGTGAAATCTTCCCTCCACAACTCTCTGGAAATTTACTAAGGGTGTAAGAGAATGGAGCAGGAGGGGTCAGGTGTACCAAAAGATAAGAAAGACCTGATTTAACTGACTAATTACAATCTGGGTTGTTCCTCTTAATATTTGGTAAAAGGCTGTTTCAAGATAATTCTTTCATAGAGAATTTTCATGCTTCCTTGGGGATTTGCCAACAAATGCATCTGGAGTTTTTCTAGTTAACTTCTTAACTGCTTATACCCTCCCCTCAGTTTTTGCAACTAATGGTAAATCCCATTTTATTTCTCCTGATCATCCTATTTTTTAGGTGCACATATTCTTGTAAGCAGTACCTCTAAGTATAATTCTGCTTGCATACTTAAGATCCTGGTACAAAGTTACACACTGTTGTCAGTGAAATAGACCTTGTTCCCAATTCAGCTATTTTTTTAGTTTTTCTACCAGACTGACATATTAAGCCACAATCAAATATGTTGCAAGAGTTAAATTCTGGTTTCTTTGTCATTTCAAATCAACAGATTACCAAGAGACACATGAAAATATGTTCCTAGTCACTCATCATTAGGAAAATCCAAATCAAGACAACAATGAAATACCATCTTACATCAGTGAGGATGGCAAAAATATCAAAATTAATGGGAATAATCTCTGTTGGCAGGGTTGGGGTGAGAAAGGAACTCTCATTTACTGCTGGTTGGAATGCTGCCTGATCCAACCCCTCTGGAAAACAGTAATGGAGGGTTCTCAGTAAATTCAAAATTGAGCTGTAATATGACCCAGCAATACCTTTTTTGGGTATCTATCACAGGACAGGAGAACAGTCACTCAAAATAAGGTATACACACCACTATTCATTGCAACACTTAGTTCAATAGCTAAGACTTGGATTCAACCTAGATGTCCAACAACAGAGGAGTGAATCATGAAGATGTGTTATATTTATACAATGGAATACTACATAACTATAAAGAATGATGCAGTCATGGAATTTGCAGCAACATGGATGGCACTGGAAGATTTTATATTTAAATGAAGTAAGCCAGAAGAAAAATAACTACATGTAACTCCACTCTGGATTTAGGTGTATCTACCTGAGACCTGCCCATTTCTGGGAGGGGTCTTGGGAAGTGGATATTATGTTATCTTTACCTGCTGAAACCCTCCCATTTTCTGGGAGGGGTCTTGGAGAGGTTAGATAAGGGCTTTGTCCCAGGGGATCAGGCTTTTTGGTCTTTTGCCAGCATGGAGGTCAAAGGGAAGATGGCTGAAAGGAGTTAAGACGCAGGGCTAGCTAAGAATGACTGTATGTTTAATTGGTTATAGGCCAATATGTGTGGATATAGGCCACACATGTGGTGGATAGGGTATGAATAAAGCTGATACTTCCTGAAGCCTGACTGTGAATGAGATTTCTACCCACCACTCTCATGAACCTCCAGACCCGTCGGCTGAAGAGGATTGCAGAGCCATGTGGCCTGGGATGGCAGAGAAAGGTCTCTCCATCCATCCATCTCCATCCAGCACCATCATTAATTATTTAACACTACAACTACAAAATAATATCACATATATTTTTGATATTTAGAATAATTGCATAAAGAAATGCAATGGTCTAAATGGTATGTGTCTCAAACACCCTTGGACACAGATTATAGAGAGGAGAAGGAAAGAAAGTGGAGGAGGAGAAACACCAATTGAAAAGATGGAGAACCAGGGGCCAAGTGGTCTGAGTTGCAGAAAAAAAAAGGTAACTATTTTTTTCTCTTGGTGGAGGACTAAATATTCAAGCCAAAGTAACAAACAATGAAATCAAGAGACCCAAACTCTATCAATCCAATTTTTAAATGGGCCTGTTATACTAGCAGGCTGGACAGCAAAGAGTGGTGGTTGGGATAAACTCTGAGAACATGGTGGATGGAGGTCAATATTGGTTGTGGGATTTGCCCTGATCCATTGTATGTCTGATATACAACTAAAAAGCACTATATAAGTCACAATAGTTTCAATTAAAAAATTCAGAATTAATATCAAATTCAAATACTAATCAAATATCAGAGATTACCTAAACTATCCCTTGTTGCTTTATCTTCAATATTTTATGTTCTAAGCCTAGATTACATATATCTTTTCTGCAAGTATCTTTCTTTGAAATATGGTAATTTTTCCCACCAGTAGTATTTTGTTCCCACTTTGACATAAAAAATATCTACTTACCCTATAGTGTAATTAGTAAAATGTATTCTAAGCACATAAGAGAAACTCTTACTCTATAGTGTGTTTAGTAAAATGTATTCTAAGCATATAAGAGAAGCTCTTGACCAAGATTTCGGAGTTTAGAAAAGATTTTGAGGAAGTCATGTTTAAAATGAGACTTTTGGGATAAATAATAGTTGTAAAAAAACTATACGAAAAGCACAGTTAGGAAGGCTCAATAGCAAAATAGGATGTATTCAAAAAACTTAAACAAGTTCACCATAATTTTATCATAGTGTGAGGAAGAAATCAGTAAAGATGTGTCTAGAGAAAGAATGAGACCAGAACAATGAGTAAGGATCCAATCACTGTCATTGTTCAGCATAATTGAGATTTATATTTAATTCTAAGACCTATGGAGAGCAAATAAATTTTTTTGGTTTTTGGGTGGGGGGGGACACCTGGTGATGCTCAAGGGTTACTCCTGGCCTTGTGCTCAGAAATCATTCCTGGCTTGGGGGACCATATAGGATGCAAAAATATTGAACCGCTATCTGTCCTAGATTAGCTGTGTGCAAGGCAAATGCCCTACTGCTTGAGCCACCAATCTGGCCCAAAGTAATAGAAAATTTTTATTTGGTTTTTGAACCACACCAAGCAACACTCAAGGGTTACTCTTGGCTCTGTGCTCAAAAATTACTACTGTCTGGCTCAGGGAACTATGTGGGGTTCCTGGGATAGGAACCTGGGTTGGCCATGATCAGGGCAAATGCCCAACCTGCTGTACTATATCACTTCGTCGCTTTGAAAATTTCTTATCAGGGAAATAAAAATTCTAGTTTAAAATTTAGAACATATTTGCCTGCAATGTACAGGATGAGTTGGGGATCTTCTAGAGAAAGTGGACAGTCAGTCTGCAGACTGAGATGATTTACTAAATTTTCACCATGGTGTCAGAGGTTGGAGAAAGAAGTGATGAGTGCTATAATTATATAGGAAATGTAATACATTGGCTGTGGAGGGTGAGGAAGAGAAAGGACCTAGAGTTAATCTTCAAGTTTCTGACTTCTGAGGTTGAGATGCTATTCGCATTAATTAGAAATCCTGAAAGAAGAGCAGGTGGATGTGCTCTGTACCACACTTGCAGGTCTGAAGCTCTCCTATGACATTTCCCCTGAACTTATGTTAATTTGCTGGCTCATATTTGACCTTCAAGTTTTGTGTGGGTAACCTTCAAGTTTTGGTCTTTCCAAATGACTAGATTTTTTCTAAGATCCTCCCCATCTTTTCTTTTAATTTATTCCATCACTTCCCTTATTATAGATTATTTATGGGTATAATTTCAGTAAACTATGAGAGCATGAGGGTAGGGAATTTGTATTATTCTTTATTGTGCCATTATCACTTAGCAAAAGACAAGTATCTTTCACATTGTAGACATTTAATCAGTGTTGCTGAATAAAGTGAGTCCTCATGTGTCCTTAGCATAATGGAGCACATTTCAGGTGAAAAATATGTGATATAATTCTGAGTAAATAAATAATATAAATTACCATATGGCATCATTAATAACAACATGTAAACAAAACATTGCTGAATTGCACTTGTGAAATGGTGAAAGAAAAAGATTAAATAAATGCAGACTCTAAGACTGGAGAGATAGTTTAGTGAGTATAGTGATTGCTTTACACACTGTTGACTCTAGATTGTTCTTTTTTTGGGGGGTCACACCCAGCAACACTCAGGGGTTACTCCTGACTCTATGCTCAGAAATCGCCCCTGGCAGGCACAGGGGACCATATGGGATGCCGGGATTCGAACCACCGTCCTTCTGCATGAAAGGCAAATGCCTTATCTCCATGCTGTCTCTCCAGACCCTCTAGATTGTTCTTCATCATACATCTGGTTCCTTGATCCTGCCAGGAGTGAAACCTGAGTGGAAAAGGCAGAGTTATCTCTAAGTATTTCTGGGAGTAACCCCCGAACAATTAATTAATTAATTAATTAATTAATTAATTAATTAATTAATTAATTAATTAAAAAATTAAAATGGAGGCTATTATGGTCTTTTTTAACTAATATTACTGAATAGCTGAACAAATAAAAATCTTTTTTCTAACTAATATCTTATGTTCCTTCTATTATACCAAACTAGCTCTCATAAAACTAGATTCTCTTGCAAAATAAAGTAGGTGATAGCTCTGCATGCTCTTAACATGTCTATGCTCTCTTACAGAGAAAAAGCTTTAAAATTTAAAATAAATATTTAAAGTTATTGAGTAAATATAGACTTAATGATATTTCCTGGGTGGATAACAATTTTATGTATCACTATTTGAACTATAAAGGAAACCATATCTACCTTTTGCATTTATTTTAGTACAATATGGGAAAAATACAAAAAACAAGTCATATTATTTTTTAAATATTTATATAATTCATTTCTAACCTTTAGCTTTATTATTTAGACTTATTTAGATTTATCTTTAATCTTTAGCTGAATCACAGAACTAGACATAAGAATTAATACTGTATTAGTGAAATCTCCCCTATGGTCAAAGCAGTTAGAAATGTTCAGAGAGAGATAGCACAGTAGGGTATTTGCCTTGCACGCAGCCAACCCAGGATACACCTGGGTTCAATTCCTCATGTTCTATATGGTCCCTGAAGCCTGTCAGGAGTGATTTCTGAGCACAGAGCCAAGAGTAACCCCTGAGTGCTGCTGGGTGTGACCTCCCCCCAAGGAAGGAAGGAAGGAAGGAAGGAAGGAAGGAAGGAAGGAAGGAAGGAAGGAAGGAAGGAAGGAAGGAAGGAAGGAAGGAAGGAAGGAAGGAAGGAAGGAAGGAAGGAAGGAAGGAAGGAAGGAAGGAAGGAAGGAAGGAAGGAAGGAAGGAAGGAAGGAAGGAAGGAAGGAAGGAAGGAAGGAAGGAAAACTCACCAGTCACTGGGACTATTGGTTAACAAAATAGAGATGTTCATTTTTCTTTATTTCTGATGCATATTTTCTTATTCATATTTTCATTAAAAACATTATTTTATAGAAATTGGGTTCAATAGAGAGGAAGTCCAAGAGAAGATATAATTCATTGATAAATCCAGGACATTTGAAAGGTAACATAAAGGGTGGAACAATGAAATCTCCCCAGAAGAAGAAACGGGTGAAGAAAATTCAGTTGAACTCCGACATCAGAGCCTACCCAGCACACTAATTACTTGGCATGGAGATCCTGTCCAAAAATATTATACCGATTTATTTTAATTCCTTGAATGTCTTAATTCAAATCAGGACACTTACTTTTACTCAGTGCCATAGGCTTCTTTTAAAGATAGTACCAGTTTCTTATTTCATTCTGACTTTGCCACAAGTCCAGGATAATAAAAGTTCAAGAACTTCATGAACCAGTTCAGCACAGAGAACTCAGAGATTAGTCAACAGCTTAAACAAACAAGGCTGGCCAGGTGGTCCCTGCTTTAGTTCACCACAGTCTGGAACATGCACAAAGGTATTTAGGAAAGGACTTTCGAGTGCTTCGCTCCTTAACCAATCTTCCTCACTCCAGACTCATCTCATCTGTTCAATTGCAAGACATTTGACCTATGATAGTGAGAGATGGTTGGTTGCTGGTCCTAAGGACCCCTCCAGTCATCCCACAATGTCGCTCAGGAAGAAACAGTTTTTGGAGCTGAATGCATCCACTCATGGAGACCCTCATCAGTCTTCTCATCCTCCCTGCCAGAGATTTGAGGCTACAAGCTAGCTGGCAACTGCTACCTGGGCCCTCACTTTTAGCTGATGAGGAGTTGGGAAGAATGGGGAGGTGTAAATAAGAGTTTAAATAAACAGAATGAAAACAGACTGTAATTAATGGGCTCCACCACACAGTTAAACTGACCTGCTTCATGGTTTCAGACAGTTTTGGCTTCACCAGAGGACATTGCTTTTTCTGCAATCGCTCAGTTTAGAAAGTGAAGCAGGTCCCACCTTAGTTGAGACTAGATGGGAAGTTAGTTCAGCTGTGTTGTCAGAGTGAAGGATTTTTTTTGGTTTTGTTTTGGGACCACAACTAGTGGTTTTTAGGACTTATTATTGGATCAGCACTCAAGGATCACTTCTGCAGGTGCTCAGGGAAACATATGGGGTGTCAGGATTAAACCAGAGTCAGTGGGGTACAAAGCAAACACCCTACCCTATAGTATTTCTCTGGTCCATATAAGAGTGAAGTTTTTGTTTGGTTTGTCCTGGGTTTTGGATTTTGGGGGGTGGTTTTTGTGGGGTTTTTTTTTTTTTTTTGGTATTTGGGTGTGATCACCCAACTCTACACTTATGACTTACTCCTAGTGGTTCTTTGGAGGCTATATGAGATATCAAGGATTGAACCCAGGCTTGGCACATTCAGGCTTGGCACACTGCACTATTTCTCTAACTCAATAAGAGTGAAGCTTTACATGAAACTTTTTCTGTTTAGTGTTAAGGACCCCAAACCTGAAGATACTAAATATGGTGACATATCTTATGCCAATTTATCATGATCATAAATAAGTGTATTTCATTAATGGCAGAATGGTGTACTCCCGTAAATTAATATTCTATAATCTTAATCCCGGTGCTTCAAAAGTGACTATGTTTTGAAAATGCAAATAAGTTTTTAAAATGTCATCAGGTTTACCCTAATCTGGTCTCATTGTTTTCCTTAAAAGAAGATAAAAAATGAGGCCAGAGCGGTGGTGCTTGAGGTAAAGCCTTGCAAGCACTAGCCTAGGACAGACCGCAGTTTGATCTTCCAGAGTCCCATATGGTCCCCCCAAGCCATGAGTGATTTCTGAGCATATAGTCAGGAGTAACCCCTGAGCATCAATGTGTGTGCCACCCCCAAAAAAGAAGATAAAATTTAGACATAGGCACATACAAAAGGAAAATGGCATAGATATTTAGAGAGAAAACCACAATCTACAGATCAAAGAGATAGTTTTCTATCATGATCTGATTTCCTCTGAAAGAATCATTCCTATCTGTAGACAATTTAACTTGAAAATTCTCAATTTCCGAACTGTGAGAAAATAAATTTGATGTTTAAGTCACTCGTTCTATAGTACTTTGTTATAACCACTTTACCTATAGGCTTCTTTCACTCCCTCTCTGTAGAACCACAAACTTCTTAGTAGAGATATGATCTCTTTGCCTGGTACTTGCTTTTACATTCTTGAACACAGAGCCAGAAGGAACAGCAGATCACCCCCCTCTGCTCAAGTTAGACTTATCTTTTCTTCTTGCAAAGAAGTGGCAGCAATTCATTTGATCTCTGCCCCCCTTTTCTCTTTGTCCCCCTATTTTCTCATTGTCCAGAATAAATGTGACCTTAGAGCACAGAAAGCATCTCCAAGCTCCTGGCTAACCCTCAAGAAGGTACTGTATATTCAATGATTGAGACCCAAATAAATAAATAAATGATAATTTTTTCTTTAAAACCAAAGAATCTCTGAAGTGTACCCAGTGCTGAAGCCAATTCTTGTAAAGCTGAACTTAGAAAACCCTGCTTTACAAAGTAGCTCTGTATGATCACTAAATAGTAATAAAATGATCGAACTTAAACACCAAATCCAAAGCCAACGACAACAGAATCGATACCCAATCTACAACAAGCTAGACACAGAGAGGACCACTTATACTAGCAGCCTAGGGGGTAAAGGAGGGGGATATGGGATGCTGGGAACGGGGGTGGAGGGAGAACAACTTTGGTGGTGGGAATTCCCCTGATTCAATGTCAATATGTACCTAAAATATTACTGTAAAAGATATGTAATCCACTTTGGTCAAAATAAAAATTATTATCATATTAAAAAAGTAACTCTGACCAGATGCTTTTGGTACAAGTAGCATTTTATCAGATGCCATTGTGAATAAAGTATCTGCTCCACAAAATACCATCTTCCATTTACTCTCTTGCAATAGGATTATGAATTAAATGATTTGTATCACATTTAAGTTTGCCCATTCGTTATAATGTCTTCATTTTTTTGCCCATTATAAGTGTATGATATCTTTCATATATATCTAATATGGCCATGTCACTTATATCACTACATTAGGGGCCTGACTGCATTCTGAAACACTTCAAGGCCTCTAAGGGTTTGTCTATCCATTCCTGATGTACATCTTAACACAAATCTAAAACCTCAAGGGTGTCAAACTTCAGAGATTAAAATTAGAAGTACATGAGATAAAAAATAACTCCTTGTAGACTGTTTTTCACTGTTATCTAAGTCTGTGATGAAGTAAGTCAGTCATTTGATGCCAAATTCCACACCCTGAATAAGAAGCCTTAGGAGAGATCAACTCCAGCTGCAGGGTTTTACCCTAATGTAAGTGGGGGTGTACATTGTGAGAGGACGTGGGCAGGGAAGGGTCATGAAAAATAAAAAATCTATTTAAGAGAGTAGGCCCTTGTTCAAGTCCTGTCACTGCTGAAGCACTTTCCAGAAAATATATAACCAAATAAAAAGCTATGGCATTTACATGTTTTTTTAAAATTAACCATCATGATTTATAATACTATTAGCAGTAGAGTTTCAAACATACAGTGTTTGAACTTCAACCTCACCACCAATGTCAGTATCCCCCCACCAATGTCCCAAGGTTCCCTCCTACTCCAATTCCAGGTCTTTAGAAAATTTATTTTTCAAATTTTATAGTTTGGTTCATATGCTTATAATATTATTTACTCTTACTGTTATTGATATACATAGCTACCTCACTTTTATACCCAAAGTTTCCAAGATTCTTGAACAACATCCTTATGTTACATCTAGTCTGCCTTGCCATTTCTTCAACCATGTCCCTTACTTAGCATTCTCAATTCTATAATTCAGGAACAAGGGTCTGTCAATATCTGGTACCTTTCATTCCTGGGTTTTCTTACTCTGTGAGATGTGAGCTTACTCTTCCTTTGTACTCTATAAGCATAATCTTTTTTTTTTTTTTACTGCAGCATTCAGTGGTCATTGCTCTGTCTCCATAATCTAAAAGATGTTCACATCACAAGAGATATTCAGCAGTTCATATTTTCTACCCTTCAACTTCACTAATTCTTTGGGAATAAAAGTGGTTACCCTCAAAAACTCTCAGGGAGGACTGTAGCCATACATTTTTATCTGATAAGTTTTTGTCAAGTATTTACATCCCTATAATTAAATTCTTATTTTGACTTAACACAATCTTTAAAATTGTAATCCTAATTGCCTGTGTAACATTTGTATTTTTGTTATAATATAGACTATATTAAAATATGTAAAACTATTAAGAAGCAATTATTTATAAGTTCTTATTGGTAAGAATCTATATGAATAATTTAGAATCATAGTATCAGTATATAATCATATAAAACTGAATTGTATGTTTATATACAGAATCAGTATATGAATATTTTTTATTATTGAGACCACTTGAACAGTTGTGTCTTACTTGTTTTGACTTAATATTAAGCATTTATTTTACCAGTAAATACTTTTTGTAACTATCACCCTCATCAGTAAAGATTAGAGATTATATTTAGTTTAGGCAGTCATGTTTATTATAGTCATTTGGTAACACTAAAAGTAAATCATCAAGATCTTTATTTTAAATTACAAAATACTGATACATCATAGAATCTCATCTTTAGTACTTAATAACTTGTGAGAGTTCCTAGGATTAGTGTTAAAGATAGGAGGGAGTAGGATTCCAGAGATGGGACATTCATCAAATGCATTACTTTTCTTTTAACTTATGTATTTTGTGCTTCTTTCTTTAGAAACAAAAAAGTTTTCATGTACTTAAACAGCCACAAGTGTCCTGACCTTCTACATTAATAGCTACACCTCATAATTTACTTAGCCTTTGCTCAATGCTAAACACTGAAAAATTTTCAAACATTTGTCTTTTATAAGTAATGGTGGAATTAACTTTACAGAGTGTGGATCTTTTACTGATTTCCACATATATCTTTAGGGTACACTCCTAAAATAAAAGTTATGATTTTTAAGGTACTTGATTTATATCTGAGATTCTAATGTACACTCTTAGAGTCATAGTGTCTTCAAGAGCATGACGTTTTATAGCCTTAAAGTGTATCATTCAACTCAAACCAGATACAATAATGTTATTTTCTTAACAGTAGCTCCTACCAAACTCCTGGGCTTTATAACCTAGCTTGAACAGAGAAGTTTGCATAGTACAAGACTCTAAAGAGTAATAGAAGAGTCTGAAGTCCAAACTCTCAGGAAATTCCTTACAGCCTCACAGCTGCTCTCAGAAACCTCTCTCCAAATCTTCTCTCTCCAGATCTTGGAAGTTTTCTGTTTAGTTTGAGTAACAAAAACAAAAAGCAAAACAGGGCTAGAGAGATAGTTCAACTTGTAGGGTGTTACCCTGCATGCAGCTGACATGGGTTCCATGTCCAGCAAACAAAACTTACCCCTAAGCACTACCAGGTGTGACAGAAAAACAAACAAAATCCAAAGCAAAAAGCAAAACAAATACAGTGGCAATATTGATAAAAGCACCTTGCCCTGCTAGCCCAGGACCCAAACTTATCCAGATTGTGCACATCAGAAGACAACAGGACTCGGTATCTGAAATCAAAATCATAACCATTGACATTTATTTATGTATATTGTTAGACAATGTTATTCAACAAAGATGCTTTCAGAGTCTGATATCATCAAGCACTGTGGTAGATGTTGGGTTTATAATTCTAAAACAGAATAGACAGCCTCCACCCACGTGGCGTTTAGTTTATGTGGGTATGTGCAAACTGTACCATGATGAAGCCAGATGGGGGAAGCCTCGCTGTTAGCTGGGCACGACTATGAACAACACAACTCAGTCTGACCTTGATTTCTTCAGCCCAACCAACCCAGCTCTCAGGAACTCAGACGTCTGAATGTTTGCCCTACTCTGATAGATCTTTTATCCTATTGAGGGGGTGGGGAAGCAAAGCTTTTAATTTTATTGAGAAAATATGTCTGGAAAGAAAGCAGACTCTTCCTGATTCCTGTCGGTTCCTGCATTTAGGGCTTCCCTGAAGATAGATGGTCAACCAGAAAATCCATTATCACCCTGATCTACAAGACAAACCTGGCCGATTTCCTATGCAAATCTTGCTGATCACTGAAGGTCTGGTATCTAGGGCAGGTTTATTTTTTCTTTCAAAACTGACCAAATCTGGGGCCTCTGGTGGAAGCCAGTCTGTCCAGGGGTGTTTTCTGTCTATTTCTCTCCTTGCCTGTTTGTCTTCTCTCCAGATCTTTAGCAATTCAACAATAAACACTAGAAACCTAACTCCACTCAAAACTTTCACAAACACTCTGCAACCATACTTAATGACATTGAAGAGAAGGAAGTGGGGTTGGGGGGGAAACAGGGTGTTGGTGGGTGTTCCCAGTTCCTATGGTCTTATTCGTAGCCACAGCCTTAAAACACATGGTATCGAGTTCTCAGCTAGCCCCCTCGGCGGGAAGGGCTGGGAGTTTCTGACCTCCTTTGGGGTTAAGGCTGCCCGTCTCAGTCTGTGCGTAAGCGAGTGGTCACAGTCCTTAATTGCAAAGGGGAAGTGGTCAGAAAACACACTCTGTCCTGGCAAGATTGATAACTTGTAAGATATATTGGAGGAAGGCCAGGATGTCACAGTAAGGATATATGAGAAACTAAATATACATATACATCACTTCCATGTTTGCTTGTGATTTACAACATTTCTGAAAAGAGAGGAAGGAGCTTGAGATGAATCCATACCAGAAGCCAATAATTTTCTCTACTGTTTCTTTTCTTGGGTGAAGGGAATACTTGACTAAAGGGCAAACCCCAGCATTGTGCCAACATCAGTTCACTTTCTTCAAATAGATGCAGATAGTTTATTAATGGAAAGGATTTCATGCAAGTTCTCTAAGAACTAGAAGTAGTATGACCAGAATTTGTTCCCAGCAGATGATCAAGTGTTCCATGCAGTTTCCAGCTGTAATTTAGAGGATAATAATTGAAATTTAGAAGTAACCAAGTTCAAAATGAACTTACCCCGTGGAAAAAGGTCCTAGATTTTTTTTGGGGGGTCACACCCGGAAGTGCTCAGGGGTTACTCCA
Source organism: Suncus etruscus (assembly GCF_024139225.1). Classification (NCBI taxonomy): domain Eukaryota; kingdom Metazoa; phylum Chordata; class Mammalia; order Eulipotyphla; family Soricidae; genus Suncus; species Suncus etruscus. The sequence continues at coordinate 69,372,794 of NC_064855.1, forward strand.
GGCTCAGAAATCGCTCCTGGCAGGCACGGGGGGGGGGGGGGGACCATATGGGTCCCATGCCGGGATTCGAACCAATGAAGGTCATATATTTTTGATCATGCAATTTAACATGAACCTTTGATTTTCTTGACTATCATGAATCTGATTTTCTGAAGGAGTGGGGACACACCTGATGATGTTCAGGGACTATTTAGTATTCAGAAATTGATTCTTGAAAGTGCTGGGGAAGAGGTCCTAGTGTACAGGGGCCCAACTGGTATATTGCCATCCCTAGTTCAATTTCTAGCACCACATATGATGTCCTGAATACTGCCAGGAGTGATCCTGAGCAAAGACATAAAGTAAACTCTTAGCATAGGCTCGTTGTGGCTTAAACACCAAGGTGGGGAACCTGGGAAGAGAGTGTGTGTAAGTGGCTCAATCATATGAATATTTTTCAAGTAGTACATAAGTGCTAAAAAATAAAATAGTTCGTGTTCCATGAATCAATAGAGATAGCGAATATTCTCTCTGCCCCTAGTCTGATGGCTCATGTCTTGCTCCCAAAAGAAAATCGGGCTAATTGATCTGTAAGCAAACCATGCAAAAAATTTCATGATATTTCATTATGAAATAGTCAGAGTGGTACTTAAATCACTTTTTATATTTTTGAATGTAGATGTTCTTGACTGAGTAAAATTGTCTATGAAAACATAAAAAAGGAAGTAGGCAATTCTCTTCTATTTTTCTTTCAAATACTATAAACATCACTGCACTTTTAAGTGCAGACTGACAACAGTCTGATTGATGAACTTATACAACCAAGGTCAATTGGAATGGACCCATACTGGCCAGGCCTACACTGTCTTAGCATCCCTCCTCCTGGATGGCAGAACCAGGACAGCCCTGGGAAACAGACAGTATTTAACTGCCAGTGCCGAGTCAGCAGCAAGTGTGTAAGGATGGTTATTTGTGGGAGCCATGAAAGAGTGGCTATTATTTTAAAAGAAATTCTCATAGAAAGAATGTTAGGTTTAAAATAAATAAGTGGGCTCGCAGAAGCTGAATGTAACTGAAAGTCAAGTGCTGAGCATTAGACTGCCTGTCAACTACTCATGAAAGCAGCCATCACTGTCCTATGTTTTCAGTTCTTTCAAGATTAAAATGATAATCACTATAGTAAAACAGAAAGCTTCTAAAATAATATTTCATATATTCAACAAATGACTATAACTTTTGACGTCTAGCTTGAAATGCACTTGGCTCACCACAATTCTAATGGTAGGTAAGAGCCATATGCAGGTATTTATTTCTTTTTCAAATTTTAGTATCTCTAAAATTGATGATTATCTTTTGTTTGATTGTGGATCACACCTAGCAGTGCTCAGGGGTTACTCCTGGTTCTCCACTCAGGAATTACGACAGACAGGGTTGGTGAGAGGGTGGGGAGGAATCATATGGGATACTGGAAATTAAACCAAGGTTGTTCACATGCAAAACATGCACCAAAAATGCTTTACTATCTTTCTGGTCCTTAAAATTTATAATTATATTTAAATTGATGTGATAGGACTTTTTTTATATATTTGATGACAGCATTTTCTTCTTTCTTAGTGCTACAATATAATCACTGGGATCATGGTAAGCAGTGATGTGTTGTTGTTGTTGTTGTTGCTTTTTAAATATAGTAGCGAGTGCTAGAGAGACAGTACAGTATGTAGAACATGAATTTAATACCAGGCACCACATATGGTTTCTGACCCTGCCATGTCTGATCCCTGGGCACAGAGCCAAAAATAAGCACTAAACACATTTGGGCATGGCCCAAAAATCAAAAGCAAATAAAATAAAATGTGAGGTTTTAACTTCATTTAAGTTTCCTTTAGAAATAGAAACACGACTTACTTCATAATCCTTACATCTGTCTCTATTACTCCTTCCAGACCTATATTTGTTAATAATTAAAAATATCCACCTGGGGCCGGAGAGATAGCATGGAGGTAAGGCGTTTGCCTTTCATGCAGGAGGTCATCGGTTCGAGTCCCGGCGCCCCATATGGTCCCCTGTGCCTGCCAGGAGCAATTTCTGAGCCTGGAGCCAGGAATAACCCCTGAGCACTGCCAGGTGTGACCCAAAAAAAAAAAAACCAAAAAAAAAAAATATCCACCTGTTGCAATTTTAAAAAAATGACAGATAAGTTGTCCACAATAGTATACTGCAAATTAACAGTCAGTAATTGAGATTCAACAATAGTGAAGTAAGTATAGGTAAAAAATGATACCCCAAAATTTATAGAGTATTGTAAATTTAAGGTGAATCAATAACATTTTAACTGAAAAATTGTGAAGTAATATAACATCAGACAGATTAAAAAGGCAAAATCAAGAAAGAAGAATCAGGAAATGGTTCCATGTGAGAGTATGAGTTTGTATCTTTAAAACTGTGACAGAGCATGGGAATTGGAATGAAGCCATAGAAGCAGGAAGTGCCAGATACAAAAATCCTGAGCATTAGACAGCTTTTGAGGTTCAGAGCCTCAGAGACTAGCCTCCAGCCTTGGCAGTGTGCAATTACATCACCTCCAACTACAGTGTTTCAGACCTACAAAGATGATGATGCATTTTTAGTACTTTATATGCCTTGCATAACTAAGTACTTAATCTGTGTTTAACAAATTTCTAATTTATTAAGAACATTTTTTAATTTTTCTATTATGACATCTATTATATACTAGAAATGTGGATAACCTTCTATCTCCAAGCTCTAAGAAAATTCTTCCAAAAGATCTCAGCTCTCTAAAAACAGAAGGATAAAAAAATATCCTAAGCTGGGGCAGAAGAAATAGTGCAGTGGTAGGGTGTTTGCCTTGCATGCAGCTGACCCAGGATGGACAGTGGTTAGATTCCCAGCATCCAATATGGACTCTTGAATCTGCCAGGAGTGATTTCTGAGTGCAGAGCCAGGGGTAACCTCTGAGCACTGCTGGGTGTGGCGCAAAAACCAAAACAGATTTCCTAATTTGTTCATGCAAATTGAGAATTTATCATTTCTTTAAGTAGAGCTGTATTCTTCAAGCAAGTAACTCTTGACTCCTCTCAAATCTCTCTATGAAAGTAACTCCCTAGAACATTACACTAAGCAATTAATGTTTTTAGTAACTGCATTTTTCTCCCTAAGAGTATTGTCTAACAATGTTGTATAGATATGAATTTCTTTATGACTTGAATGAATGCATACAGGAGCAGGATAATATTGTGGGTAGAACATTTGCCTAACATGTGACTGACTGGGTTTGATTCCAGCATTCCATATGGTACCCCAAGCACCACCAAGAGTAATACCAGAGGGCAGGGCCAGGAGTAACCCCTGAGTATTGATGGATATGGCCCAAATAAATAAATACAATAAAAATAAATAAATAAATTTTAAGATGAGACAAAATGACCTAAAGGAAACTAATTATTTTTGCATTCTTCCTACATAAAATAAAATAATCACAATTACTTACAGAAGGCTTCTTAAGAATAATCTAAGAAAGACAATGTAAAGGAAAAAATACTTTAAAATAATGTAAGGTCAGTTCATTGTTTATCTTTTGTTTATTATTTTTCACAGTTTCTTCTTCTAACATGGAAGAGTTCCCACAATGCCTGTTATACTAAATGCCATACAGAATTTAATCAGTGTATTAATTTACTCAGAGTATGCTGGGCACTCAATAAGGCTTTAGACTGTGAGATGTTAAAGCAACCAGCCTCTACAATTATGGAACTTAAGGTAGGCAGAAGCCCAATCCTCCATCTAGCTCTCATGTAAATATTTAGTAAACATTCTTCCTTGCATTTGTAAAGCAAAAATGTAGTCCTGGGTACTTCCAATAGAAGTTTCTAGAAAATCAAAATTTTCCACAACAAAGAACATCTCTCCCATCTCCAGCTAGGGCCTTGAATTCTCTCTGTATTTTGACACATTTGTGGGTATGAAAGTGACATATCTTATGTAAATCTATAGCCATTTCAATTGCTACTACTGCATTTTGATTATGAGCTTGGCACTGTCTTATCAAGTCTTCTAGAGTTTATGGCTTCATTATCCTGGCAGAAGGCAGCTCTGAAGTTTTTATCTAGAAATAAATTTCAACAGTTCAAATGAACTCAGGTGAAAGAGGAAAATAAGAGCAAAAGTTAAAAGTGGAATTGTGTGGAAGAAGTGGATTTAAGTCAAATATAAGGTGTGAAGTTTAGAACCAGCAAAAATTTATTCAGGTATACACAATTGTACTGACAGGCTCTCATTTTGTAAATTCCATAGACAAACTTGAAAATTTTGATTTGTGTGGAGGAAGAACTGGAATGAGTCTATTATTTTATAGGTCATTACAGACTTGGGGTAAAACCACAAACCAGAAATAGAAGAGTCAGACAAATTCACAGGTCATCAACAGCACCACTATCAATCATTATCATTAACAACACTCTCTTACATACAACCAAAGCCCTACTGGACTTTGCTTAAAAAAATCATATAATAAGTTAGATTTTTCTTTTTTGCTATTGTCAGATTTTATTTTTGTCATTCATTATGCAGGCTACACTCTGTGCAGCAATAGAACTGAGATGTAAGCTGAAACTTCAGGATCCCCTTGATGAACAAAGACAGAGGCTTTGTCACCTTGGAGAAGTCTCTCAAAGATGGTTTTGGAAGGCATCTTTTGAACTGCTCAGTATTTCTTCAAAAGACTTATTCATTGACAGTAAGGGCAGAAGGGTTAACAGCAGGTGCTCTAAAGGGAGATGGGTTAAAAGATAAAATAATGGAAATAATGGATATAATAGACAGACTGGGCCAGAGGCACTGAATAGACTTGTGTGAATTTGTGATCTTCAAAATTGAAATTGGGGGGGGGGTGAAATGAGGGCATTTTCCTTGCATGTGGTGAACCTGAATTTGATCCCCAGCATCCCTCACGATCCCCCAAGTCTGACAGGAATAATTTCTGAGCTCAGAACCAAGAGTTTCCACTGAGCACTTTGGGTATGACCCCCCCCCCAAAAAAAAAGGTGAAGGAGGAAAAAAGAAAAAATATAAAGAGAGGTAAGAGGCCAGTCTGGTAGTACCAGTCTCCTACATATAATAACCGAGAGAAGAAACTAGATTTCCACTAGGTAACATCTAATGAGTATAAAAACAAAGGTGTGAAAAATACTACTAGAAAGTGAGCCAGGTAAGTTTGGCAGAAAATATCTGCTTACTTCTGAGTATTTAGAGGAGATACTGCCAAGGAGGTGATATTTAATAGTGGAACATGGTGCTTTAATCAAAAGAATACATAATGGGAGAGAATTTCATACATATAAATCGCTTTATGAAAGCCATGAGAATAAAATCACAGCCCATGTAAAGATATGGGGGGAGGGGTGTTGAGGTGCAGAGAACAAGGGAGCAAGCAGGGAGAAAAGAGTCTTCAGAGCAGCTTTTCAGGGCCAGCTAGCAAAGGGGTGTTTTCATGCTACAGAAATAATAGGAGGACCCATCAGGTTTTAGGTCCAAACATTATCAAAGGGATCTTATGGCTTCAGAGCACAATACTGATTTTTGGATATTCAAAGGATATGTAGTGACCTGTTGTGTTTGTAAAGCTCCTGAACTGTTGTTTTTGTGAAGATGTGTATCCTCCCTTCAAACCTGAATGAAAGTCTGAGTACAGTATTCTTGGTGAGGCATTCATATCATTGATTTTTTTTTCACTATATCTCACCACGGCTTTGGGGCCTGATGGAATGCTTGCGATAAATCTGTACATTTTAAGGGTGCTTCTTTGCATGTAATTTCCCTTTTTGATCTTGCTTCTTTCAGTATTCTATTTCTATGGTTTTCATCATGTAACTAGAATGTGCCTTGGGTGCTTTTATTTGGGTCTCTGTTAGCTGTACCTTCAGATATTCAGGATTTGGTTGCATGCATTCTTCAGCTATGGGAACTGCTCACCAATGATATCTTTTTCTGTTGCTTCTTCATATGGGTTTTAACCCTGGCTCTCTTGACCTCAATAATTCTTGTGCCATTTCTGTTGAATTTATTTCAAAATCCACTGTTGTCTGTTTCTTTATTTTGATGATTTTTTTCCCCATCTGCTGCTTAATTTTAGGCTCTTTTTCAACTTTTCTGCTGGATGGAGGTACTAAGCAGCTCATTATCCATCCCATTGAGTCTGTCCTCTGTTACTCTTCTGATGAGGCATCAGTGAATTTTTTATTTTTGCCTACCTAAGTTTTTCAGTTCTGCCATTTCTGTTTGAAGTTTTCTCATTTCTAATCACATAATCTCTTGAGTCTTATTGGCTATCTGTTATATGGTTGTTTTTATTTTAGTTCCCTGAACATTCTAAAATTTCCCCTCTAAAATCCTTATGAGAGAGGCAATATATAGGTAGCTGATACTAGTTGGGTGTTCAGAACTACCAGGTTCGCTCACATAGCATGGTGGTATTTGGTGTTGATTTCCCATTATGACCTTTGAAGTATGGTGATTTATACATGTGAGTTGTGGCTCATTGACTAGAAGAAATGCATGGTTGTGAAGCAAACCAGAGCACTGCTCTTCTTTAGGCACACTGATCTGGGATGAAAATGGCTCTTTTGAGTCAAAGAATATACTGCCACTGGTCCTGTCTGCCTCACAGTCGAGCTCTTCTCCATCTGGAGACCTATTGGGATAGCAGCTATAATAGTTGCCCATGTCAGAAAATACCCTAACTTAGATTAAGTATGAGATGAACAGAACCTCTTCTGGTCCAATAAATTTTGGTGAGAGATAGGGAAATGTGTACAGGCTCAGTGGGCGACTTCAATTTGATTTGGTCTCAAGTAGGAGAAATTTTGCTCCCCAAGTTATACTGGCATCATTATGGGTTATGATACCTGAGATCATGATCTACAGGCATCTAAAGTACAGAATACAGAGAGGTTGATAAACATTCTGCAATGTTCAGAGCAAGCCCAAGATCATGGATTATCAAGATCAAAATATCAATAACACCAATGTTTAGATCCATATTTTTTAATAATATTTTATTTAAACACCTTGGTTACAAACATGATTGTAATTGGGTTTTGGTCGTATAAGATGACACCCCCCGATTTTCAGGGAGGGACTTCAGAGCATAAAAACCGGCTATCCTTTGCAAAAGCTGGCTCCCTGTGTGTGACACCAGGCGGGGAAAATCCGCGAAAGTACACCGGCCCAGTGGGGCTCAGCTGTGAAAGACTGTGAGTGTGACCTGTCTATGTCTGTCTACTGTCCTCTTGCGTGAAACTCTTGCGAGTGGGGCAAAAAGAGCCTCCAGAAACCTCGCTCGCCCAGACGCCATTTTCAGGGAGGGACTTCAGAGCATAAAAACCGGCTATCCTTTGCAAAAGCTGGCTCCCTGTATGTGACACCAGGCGGGGAAAATCCGCGAAAGTACACCGGCCCAGTGGGGCTCAGCTGTGAAAGACTGTGAGTGTGACCTGTCTATGTCTGTCTACTGTCCTCTTGCGTGAAACTCTTGCGAGTGGGGCAAAAAGAGGCTCAGAGGAGCACGGCCGCTCCGCTTCGCTACGCGGCCGTGCACTCTTTCTAAGGAAAGAACTCCATTGCAACAAGAAGGAAAAATCACACTAAGAACGGCGCTATATCACAGAAGCAAACATTTCTCTCTGGACTGTCTTCTCTGTTACATGCTCGGGCCTAAGATTTGACCCAGTGTGAGGCTTCATCCACGGAGGACTCCCCTCCCTTAGAGGCAAGTCAGCCCATCCAGAAAGGGAGGAGCCAGAGGAGTGTGCTGCCTACATCATATAGACAATGAATACCACTACAACACGTAGAAAAACCCACAATACAAATGTGACAATGGGGAAACAGCGCAGGCCAGCATCAGACATAGAGAATGAAAATGACAATTCTGAGGACCAGATAATGACTGAACAACTAATCAACCTCTCAGATAAGGACTTTAGACTAGCAATATGGAAGGTGCTCAACAGACTCCAAGAAACCATGGATCGAGTTGAACAGAACACTAATAAGAACCAAGAAAATATGAAGGCAGAAATGACAAAACTCCAAACTGAAATAACATGTCAACTAACAGGCCTGAAAAACTCAGTAAACGAAGTGAATGACAAAATGGATAAGCTCTGGGACAGGGTATCAGAAGCTGAGAATAGACTTGGTGCTGTGGAAGATGAGATACATAACAATTCCATACAGCAGGAGAGATTGGACAAAAAACTTAAAGCAAATGAGCAGACAATAGAAAAATTAGTCAAAGAATGGGAACAGACGAAAATAGAAGTCTATGATAAGATCAACAGAAACAACTTAAGAATCATTGGAGTCCCAGAGACCCAGGAAGAAAATTTCCAGGAAGAATCAATGGTCAAGAACATCATTAAAGAGAAACTTCCAGAGCTAAAGAATATATGTGATCAAATCCTGCATGCCCGAAGAGTACCAACCAAAAGAGACCCCAGAAAAACCACCCCAAGACACATCCTAGTCACAATGACAAATCCCACAGATAGAGACAGAATTCTGAAAACAGCAAGATCAAAAGGGGAAATCATGTTCAAGCAAGCTTCCCTGAGATTTACAGCAGACCTGTCACCAGAAACGCTCAATGCCAGAAAGCAGTGGTGGGATATTGTGACAAGACTGAATGAAATGAATGCTTCACCCAGAATACTATACCCAGCAAAACTCACTTTCCGGTTTGATGGAAGAATACATGGTTTCACAGACAAAAAACAGCTCAGAAACTTCACAGACACAAAACCAGTCTTAAGAGAAAAACTGAAAGACCTAATCTAAGACAAGACTACCCAAAAGACACACCAAATTTTGAAATAAAGATGGCGTTAAATCCCAGGACAATTCTTTCTCTCAACGTCAATGGACTAAATGCACCAGTTAAGAGACACAGAGTGGCTAAATGGATCAAAAAACTCAATCCAACCTTCTGCTGCCTACAAGAAACGCACCTGAATAGTCAGAACAAACATAGACTCAAAATAAAAGGCTGGAGAAAAGTTATCCAAGCAAACAACACCCATAAAAAAGCTGGAGTGGCCATACTAATATCAGATAATGCAAACTTTATACTCAGGAAGGTTGTAAGGGACAAAGACGGACATTTTATATTAATCAAGGGGTACGTAGAGCAGGAAGAATTCACTCTCCTAAACATATATGCACCGAATGAGAGGCCAGCAAAATATTTAATACAACTGCTGACAAATCTGAAAAATAATATCAACAACAACAAAATAATTGTGGGGGACCTAAACACGGCTTTGTCAACACTGGACAGGTCAACCAGACTGAAACCCAACAAGAATATACTAGACCTGAGGAGAGAAATGGAAGAAAGAGGCCTAGTGGATATATATAGGACACTCCATCCCCAGAAACCTGGATACACATTCTTCTCCAATGTACATGGGACATTCTCCAGGATAGACTACATGCTGGCACATAAAACATACCTCCATAAGATCAAGAGGATAGAAATTTTGCAGACTACCTTCGCTGACCACAAGGCTCTGAAATTATTTGTGAACTCCAAAGGGACTCAGAAGAAACACTTTAACACCTGGAAGTTAAACAGCCTCATGCTCAATAACCAGTGGGTCCGAGATGAAATCAAGGAGGAAATAAAAAGGTTCCTGGAAACAAATGACAATAAAGACACAAACTCTCAGAACTTATGGGACACAGCAAAAGCAGTACTGAGAGGAAAATTTATAGCTTTGCAAGCACACATCAGGAAGGAAGAAGGAGCTTACCTGAGTAGCTTAATGACACAGCTAATAGAACTAGAAAATGCTCAACAAAAGGACCCAAGAACAGGAAGACAGAAGGAAATAACAAAGCTGAGAGCAGAAATCAACGAAGTGGAAACTCAAAAAACAATCCGAAAGATCAACGAAAGCAGAAGTTGGTTCTTTGAAAAAATAAACAAGATTGATAGACCACTGGCAAACCTAACAAAGAAAGAGAGAGAGAGAAACTTGATAACTCGTATCAGGAATGAAAAAGGAGAGATCACTACTGATATGACAGAGATTCAAAGGGTAATCAGAAACTACTTTGAAAAACTCTATGCCACTAAAAATGAGAACCTGGAAGAAATGGATAAATTCTTGGACTCTTATAATCTTCCACGGTTGAAGGAAGAGGATGTAGCATATCTAAACACCCCCATCACCATTGATGAAATTAAAACAGTAATCAAATGTCTGCCGAAAAACAAAAGCCCAGGTCCAGATGGATTCACTAATGAATTCTATCAAACTTTCCAAGAGGAACTACTGCCAATCTTGGCAAGACTCTTTCATGAAATTGAACAAACAGAAACACTTCCAAATAGCTTTTATGAAGCCAACATCACCTTGATACCTAAACCAGACAGAGACGCTACCAAAAAAGAAAATTACAGACCAATATCACTGATGAATGCAGATGCAAAGATCCTCAACAAAATCCTGGCAAATAGGATTCAATGCCTCATTAAGAAGATCATCCACTACGATCAAGTAGGTTTCATCCCAGGAATGCAAGGCTGGTTTAACATCCGTAAATCTATCAACATAATACACAACATCAATAACAAGAAAAATAAAAACCACATGATCATATCAATAGATGCAGAGAAAGCATTTGATAAGGTCCAACACCCATTCTTGATCAAAACTCTCAGCAAGATGGGAATGGAGGGAACCTTTCTCAATATAGTGAAGGCCATCTACCACAAGCCAGTGGCAAATATTATCCTCAATGGAGAAAAACTGAAAGCCTTCCCTCTAAATTCTGGCACAAGACAAGGCTGTCCTCTCTCACCACTCCTATTCAACATAGCACTGGAAGTACTTGCTATAGCGATTAGGCAAGAAAAGGATATCAAGGGAATCCAGATAGGAAAGGAAGAAGTCAAGCTCTCACTGTTTGCAGATGACATGATACTCTACTTAGAAAACCCTAAAGACTCTATCAAAAAGCTTCTAGAAACAATAGACTCATATAGCAAGGTGGCAGGCTACAAAATTAACACACAAAAATCAATGGCCTTTCTATACACCAACAGTAATAAAGAAGAAATGGACATTAAGAAAACAACCCCATTCACAATAGTACCACACAAACTCAAATATCTTGGAATCAACTTGACTAAATATGTGAAGGACCTATACAAAGAAAACTATAAAACTCTGCTCCAAGAAATAAGAGAGGACACACGGAAATGGAAACACATACCCTGCTCATGGATTGGCAGGATTAACATCATCAAAATGTCAATACTCCCCAAGGCATTATACAGATTTAATGCCATCCCTCTAAAGATACCCATGACATTCTTCAAAGAAGTGGATCAGACACTTTTGAAATTCATTTGGAACAATAAACACCCTCGAATAGCTAAAGCAATCATTGGGAAAAAGAATATGGGAGGAATTACTTTTCCCAACTTTAAACTGTACTACAAAGCAACAGTTATCAAAACAGCATGGTATTGGAATAAGGATAGGTCCTCAGATCAGTGGAATAGGCTTGAATACTCAGAAAATGTTCCCCAGACGTACAACCATCTAATTTTTGATAAAGGAGCAGGAAATCCTAAATGGAGCAGGGAAAGCCTCTTCAACAAGTGGTGTTGGCACAACTGGATAGCCACTTGCAAAAAATTAAACTTAGACCCCCAGCTAACATCATGTACAAAGGTAAAATCCAAATGGATTAAAGACCTCGATATCAGCCCCAAAACCATAAGATATATAGAACAGCACATAGGCAAAACACTACAGGACATTACAGGCATCTTCAAGGAGGAAACTGCACTCTCCAAGCAAGTGAAAGCAGAGATTAACAGATGGGAATATATTAAGCTGAGAAGCTTCTGCACCTCAAAGGAAATAGTGCCCAGGATACAAGAGCCACCCACTGAGTGGGAGAAACTATTCACCCAATACCCATCAGATAAGGGGCTAATCTCCAAAATATACAAGGCACTGACAGAACTTTACAAGAAAAAAACATCTAACCCCATCAAAAAATGGGGAGAAGAAATGAACAGACACTTTGACAAAGAAGAAATACGCATGGCCAAAAGACACATGAAAAAATGTTCCACATCACTAATCATCAGGGAGATGCAAATCAAAACAACGATGAGATACCACCTCACACCCCAGAGAATGGCACACATCACAAAGAATGAGAATAAACAGTGTTGGCGGGGATGTGGAGAGAAAGGAACTCTTATCCACTGCTGGTGGGAATGCTGTCTAGTTCAACCTTTATGGAAAGCGATATGGAGATTCCTCCAAAAACTGGAAATCGAGCTCCCATACGATCCAGCTATACCACTCCTAGGAATATACCCTAGGAACACAAAAATACAATACAAAAACCCCTTCCTTACACCTATATTCATTGCAGCTCTATTTACCATAGCAAGAATCTGGAAACAACCAAGATGCCCTTCAACAGATGAATGGCTAAAGAAACTGTGGTACATATACACAATGGAATATTATGCAGCTGTCAGGAGAGATGAAGTCATGAAATTTTCCTATACATGGATGTACATGGAATCTATTATGCTGAGTGAAATAAGTCAGAGAGAGAGAGAAAAACGCAGAATGGTCTCACTCATCTATGGGTTTTAAGAAAAATGAAAGACACCCTTGTAATAATAATTTTCAGACACAAAAGAGAAAAGAGCTGGAAGTTCCAGCTCACCTCAGGAAGCTCACCACAAAGAGTGATGAGTTTAGTTAGAGAAATAACTACATTTTGAACTGTCCTAATATTGAGAATGTATGAGGGAAATGTAGAGCCTGTTTAGGGTACAGGCGGGGGTTGGGTGGGGAGGAGGGTGATTTGGGACTTGGGTGATGGGAATGTTGCACTGGTGATGGGTGGTGTTCCTTTTATGACTGAAACCCAAACACAATCATGTATGTAATCAAGGTGTTTAAATAAAAAAAAAAATTAAAAAAAAAAAAAAAAAAAAAAGATGACACCCCCCATCACCAGTGCAACATTCTCATCCCCAATGACCCAAATATCCCTCCTCTCCTCCCCGCCCCCACCTGTACTCTAGACAGGCTTTCTATTTCCCTCATATATTCTCATTGTTAGGATAGTTCGCAATGTAGTTATTTCTCTAACTTAATTCATCACTCATTGTGATGAGGTTCATGAGGTCAGCTGTAACGTCCAGCCCTCTCCTCCTTTATCTCTGAAAATTGTTGAGATGTGTCTTTCATCTTTCTTAAAACCCATAGATGAGTGAGACCATTCTCCATCTTTGTCTTTCACTCTTATTTCACTCAGCATAATAGATTTCATATACATCCATAGATAGGAAAATTTAATAACTTTATATCTCTTGATGGTTGCATAATATTCCACTGTGTATATGTACCACAGTTTCTTTAGCCATTCGTCTATTGAAGGCATCTTGGTTCCAGAGTCTTGCTATGGTAAATAGTGCTGCAATAAATATAGGTGTAAGGAAGGGGTTTTTGTATTGTATTTTTGTGTTCCTAGGGTATATTCCAAGGAGTGGTATAACTGGATCGTATGGGAGCTCAATTTCCAATTTTTTGGAGGAATCTCCATATAACTCTTCAGAAAGGTTGAACTAGTCTGCATTCCCACCAGCAGTGGACAAGAGTTTCTGTCTCACCGCATCCCCGCCAACACAGCTTGTTCTCATTCTTTGTGATGTGTGCCAATCTCTGTGGTGTGAGGTAGTACCTCATCGTTGTTTTGACATGCATCTCCCTGATGATTAGTGATGTGGAGCACTTTTTCATGTGCCTTTTGGCCATTTGTATTTCTTCTTTATCAAAGTGTCTGTCTATTTCTTCTCCCCATTTTTTGATGGGATTAGATGTTTTTTTTTTTTTAGAGTTCTATCAGTGCCCTGTATATTTTGGATATTAGCCCCTTATCTGATGGGTATTGGGTGAATAGTTTCTCCCACTCAGTGGGTGGCTCTTCTATCCTGGGCACTATTTCCTTTGAGGTGCAGAAGCTTCTCAGCTTAATCTATTCCCATCTATTAATCTGCTTTCACTTGCTTGGAGAGTGCCATTTCCTCCTTGACGATGTCTTTAGTCTCAATGTCATGGAGTGTTATACCTATGTGTTGTTCTATATACCTTATGGTTTCAGGTCTGATATAGAAATCTTTAATCCATTTGGATTTTACCTTCATACATGATGTTAGCTGGGGATCTAAGTTCGCTTTTTTGCAAGTGCCAACACCACTGTTGAAGAAGCTTTCTTTGCTCCATTTAGGACTACTTGCTCCTTTATCAAAAATTAGATGATTGTAAGTCTGAAGAACATTCTCTGAGTACTCAAGTCTATTCCACTGATCTGAGGGTAGATCCATATTTCTGATTATTAGCACCACTAAAGATACAGACTTTCTATGATCTCCTTGATGAGTGAGTCATAAAATGGAAATTATCTATAGAAAAACATCAAGAAGCACTATTTAATGATCATTCAGCAGTGGATGAGCTGCCATCTCCTAGAACAGAAGACTCTTGTTACTAGAGGGAATATTCTGAATTAACTTTTTTTTTTGACACTGTCTATCTCAAAGTATGAGATATCTGGGGTAATTCATCTTTCCCTATGCATTTTGATGCTTGTCTTTTATTTAGTTTTAGTCCAGTATTTGTATCTTTGTTTTTGCTATAACAGGTAGTGGATAATGAGATATCTTTGAGAAGATGTCTTTAGGATATAAGTGAAAAGAAATGCTAAATGCAGCGGTAGAGGAGAAATCTAAATTTGTATTTTACACAATTATTCCACTTTACTACTCTTACTAAAAATAGTCTATGATATCTCATATTATTTCTTTTTTTTCATTGGCCACACTTGGCACTGTCCAGTGATTACTCCTTCTGCACTCAGAAATTAATCCTGGCAGTGTTTGGAGGACCAGAGGAATAATGGAAATTGAACCATGGTGAACTGTGTGCTAGCCAAACCCACTATATTGTCTCTATCTTATATTATTTTTTAAAAAAAATAATATTTTATTTAATATCTTATATTATTTCTAATCAGAATGTGTATCTGTTTGTTGACTCCCTGGAATTTAGCAATAATTTACAATACCCCTTACCTGTGGACTTTTCTATCTTCTCCTTTTACTTCTTCTTTAGCAAATACTCATCTTAGTCTGGTGGATCCCATGAAAGTCAACTCTCAACTAACTTTGTTATGAATTATTAAATATTCTCCCAAAAATTGAGCAGTGGTCCCAAAAAGTAAAATTTAACATGTCCATTGTTCATCTATTGTAGTACTGTAGAACTCTTTCACTTTTTCACAGGGAGGATTACCAGTATCTATTCCTTTTTTTTTTAAGTGAAGCACACTTCTGCATCTAGAAACTTTTGTCTATAATTTCAATAGCAGATCAAAATTGGAGAAGAAACTGGGTGAGCACACAAGAATAAATGAAAGTAAATAATTTTCAAACTACCAATAATAAAAAAGAAATATAGTGACTAGGTTCTGTTGGTGAATATAAATTTCCTACTTTTTATTGTAGACAAAACACCATCTCCATAATAATGGTTTACATTGTAGAAACAAAGCCCCTTGGCATTTATCATACTTTAGCTGGTATTCATTTCTTTCCCTAAGCCCATCTTGTCCCCTCCATTATCATTGTCCTCCATTTCTGAAAGAATGTGATATTGCCTTGGTAATAACAATGATGACTCTAAAGGATTTATTGATGACACTGTTCCACATGAAAAGCTAAAAAAGAAAAACAGTTAAGTTTTGGATGAATTGGTTTTTCTACTTTATTGTAATAGGTAAAAGATTGGCTTTCTTCCAGGAAGATTTAAATGAATATTTGATTTGGACACTTTCAGAATAGTAAGGAAACAATGATTCATGTCTACCTTGCTGCTATGATGATTTTGATGAATAGGTGAATTATATGTATAATCTACATTCACAGCAGATGCACAAAGTGATAGAAAAATTGTTTTTATTTATATGTTGTTTACAAATATTAACCCAAAGTAAAAGAAATGTGTGTGGCATGTACCCAGACTAAAGTAATTTTCTACTTGTCCCATGAACTTCTTCAGGATAGGGGACATACAGACCACGGCCTGTCTTATGAATAGGTTACTGATTGTATCAAGTTATTTCCAAGTCATTAGAAAATGATTCTTTACATCCCCTGGCTCTCTGCTGGCACTTGCACATAATTAAAAGTTTAAATGCTAGTGCTAAGCATAACATTGTTTTATGTATCAATGCTGCATTTTTTAGATTTCTTCAGAAAAACAGAACCAATATGTTTATTTATACATAGATATAATCATTTTTAATTTGACGCAATGAATCTAAGAAATGCATCATTAGGTGTGTTCATGGTTTCCTAATTGGGTGGAAATTATAAAGTATAATTACAGAAACCAAAATACCCAACTTAACACAAGCCATGGAAGTGTAAATATATATATGTATACACACACACACACACACACACACACACACATATATATATATATATATATATATATATATATATATATATATATATATATTCCCATAGGGACCAGTCACATATGTAGTCCATAGTTGACCAAAACTTTCAGTGATGTATTCATGAATATACAGAGAAATTTTTAAAGAATTGGTGCACATAATTGTGGTGACTGGCAAATGTAAAATTTCCAAGGAGACTAGAAATTCTGGCAGGGATCAACATTTACTCTGGAGTCCAAGGGCAATTTGGAGGCAAAACTCTTTTCTCCATGGGAAAACTTGATTTTATTTTATTTTCTTAAGGCTTTTGCCTGATCTGATCAGGCCCACCCACATTACTGGAACAAAATTTGCTTTACCTGGAGTTTACAAATTTAAAGTTAGTCATTTAAAAATTACTTTGACAGAAATATCTAGGTCTTGATGAAAGAAGTAGACATCATAACCTAGCCAAATTAAAACATAAAATAAACCATTAAAACAATTTGTCTTGAATAAGTGCATTTTTATTTTTAGTTTCCTGTATGATCAATATTTGGTAAAGGCTAGTTTTGAAAAGGGAAAAAAGAATAGCAGAACAGGAATATCTGACAACAGAAAATGTAAGTCAAATGTTGTAGTAAGGAATCTACGGCCAAGAAATGTAGTTAGGGCACTGAGTATTGGTAAATAAACTGTAGAAGAAAAGGCAGACACTGGATAGGATGTTTTCCCCCCCCAAAGGTGCAGAATAAACAATATGGTGTTAGTTCAGTTATAGAGGGTCTAGGACCATTCTTGAACTAGTGCTTTGTTAAAACTTGACAGTAGGATTCATATAGGAAAAGCAAGTTTTATTGATTGGCATTGATCATGTGAGTGTTATTGTTCTAATTTCTACATACAGTTGTCTAATATTCTTGACAATAAGTTAAAAGTATTTATTATTATTTTTATAAATAAGAAAACTGATACTTGCAAAACTTTGTCCTGAGCATACAAGTAGAAATTAGCAGAGATGAATTTGAATGTGTGTCATCTGCTATTAACACTTGTATTTATGACATTCTTCTATTTGACTCTAAAACTACTGTAGTGGGTATAGTTTAGTAAGTTCCTCAGTGTTCCTTATGTCAGGACATGTACATATACAATATGTTCTTTTTAGTATCAAGAAAAAGATTATATCTCCCAAGGAATTCATTTACTTAGATGTAGCAGATAATAAAGCCCATTTGATTTTCTTCTTCTGTAATACATATCATTTTCTATTTTTATTTCAGTAGGCTTAGATAATAAAAGTTTACTTTCAATTGCCCTAAATTCTATTTGTAATGAAGGATATGTCTTTATTTTTTTCAAATGTCAAGAAGCATTATAGGGGCTTCTTTAATAGAAGAGACAAAGGCCAAAGAGATAGTGTAATAGGTAGGGTACTTGCCTTGCATATGGCTGAACCCAGCTAGATCTGTGGCACTCCACATGGTGCCCCAAGCCCACCAGAAGTGATCCCTAAGGCCCTAAGCACTGCAGGGTGTGGCCCAAGAGCAAACAAATGCATAAATAAAATAAAAGTCAAGACAACTTTTCTCAGCACTTTGTCATTTAGTATGATAGTCACTCATGGCATTTATCAGACACCTATTAGATT
This sequence comes from Suncus etruscus, assembly GCF_024139225.1. Taxonomy (NCBI): domain Eukaryota; kingdom Metazoa; phylum Chordata; class Mammalia; order Eulipotyphla; family Soricidae; genus Suncus; species Suncus etruscus. The sequence goes on from NC_064855.1 coordinate 69,390,987, forward strand.
AAGAAAGATCCATTTATACAACCTAAGTAGATAGTACACTACCGTGGTCCTCAAACTATGGCCCACGCACGACAAATTGTATTTGTTCCCTTTTTGTTTCTTCATTTTAAAATAAAATATATGCAGTGTGCATAGGAATTTGTTCATAGTTTTTGTTTTTACTATAGTCCAGCCCTCTAATGGTCTGAAGGGCAGTGAATTGTCTCCTTGTTTAAAAAGTTTGAGGTGCTTGTTTTGCTAATGCAAGTTGATCCCCAGCAGCCCCATAAAGTTCCCCTTGAGCCCACCATGAGTGAGCCAAAAATAAGAGTTGAGTACAGCTGGGTGTGGCCCAAAGAGGGAGGGAGGGAGAGAGAAAGAGAAGGAGGGAGGGAGGGAGGAAGGAAGGAAGGAAGGAAGGAAGGAAGGAAGGAAGGAAGGAAGGAAGGAAGGAAGGAAGGAAGGAAGGAAGGAAGGAAGGAAGGAAGGAAGGAAGGAAGGGAGGGAGGAAGGAAGGGAGGGAGGGAGGGAGGGAGGGAGGGAGGGAGGGAGGGAGGGAGGGAGGGAGGGAGGGAGGGAGGGAGGGAATCAAATACACAAATTATGAGAAACCAATTTCTTTTTGTGTGTGTGTGTGTGTGGTTTTTGGGTCACACCCGGCAGTGCTCAGGGGTTATTCCTGGCTCCAGGCTCAGGAATTGCTCCTGGCAGGCACGAGGGACCATATGGGACCCGGGATTCGAACTGATGACCTCCTGCATGAAAGGCAAAGGCCTTACCTCCATGCTATCTCTCCTGTCCCAGAAACCAATTTCTTAATGCTCAGTGGAAAAACAGCAAAAGTCAAGCCCCCCATTTCCCATGGCTGCCTTAGAAGTAGACCTTGGTTTCTGCTACATTTGTTGCTTTGTTCTTGATTTAGCTCTATCTTTCATCACTTTCATCTCTTGGTTTTCCTTTTAATTTAATTTAATAAATAAATTTTATTAAATATTATAAATATTTACAAACATTATGTGTATAAGATATTTTATTAAAACATTGTGAATTACAAAGTTTTTCATAGTTGGGTTCCAGACATACAATGAGTCAGGGCCAACCCCGCCACTCTTTTTTCCATTTTTAATTTTTTTTAAATAATAGTTTCTGTATTTAAGCACAATGGTTACAAAAAATGTTCATAGTTTGTTTTCAGTCATCATACACCAGCCTTCACCAACCAGTATAACTTTCTCATTTTCCTCCTCCTCAACCCCCTACCTGTTTTTAGGACAGGCATTCTATTTCTCTCTCTCTCTCTCTCTCTCTCTCTCTCTCTCTCTCTCTCTATCATGGTCATGGTAGTTGTTAGTGCAATTATTTCTCTTAGTGTGCTCACCACTCTTTGTGGTAAGCTTCATAACAGAAGCTGGTACTTCTAGCCCTCGTCTCTATTGTCTCTGGTTATTAATATTATACTGTCTTATATTTTTATTAATATTTGTATTTAAGCACCATAGTTACAAACATGTTTGCAGTTGGGTTTCAGTTATAAAAAAAGTACACCACCCCTTCACGAGTGCAACCTTCCCGTCGTTGATGCTTCCCATCTCCCTCCTCTTCCACTCCCTTCCTGTTTTGGAGAAAGGCATTCTATTTCTCTCACTCACTACCATTGTCATGATATTTGTTGGTATAGTTATTTCTCTAACTGCATTCACCAATCTTCGTGGTAAGCTTCAAATAATAGGCTGGTCCTTTTAAACCTCATCCCATTGTGTCTGGGTATTATTACCATACTGTCCTTTGCCATATGGCCTGGATTCAGATCTCTACTTCTATTATATATCATGTGTTCTCTAAATCACTTAAAATGGAGATAATTGTTTAATATGACAATATTATAAAAATCAATAGTCAATGTATGTAAAATGATTAGAATATCTGGTAAGTAAATCACTCCAAAAATGATATTATTGGCATGCCACCACTTCTGAGGATAAAGAAGTCTTTATCATCTATTAAAGGGGGAAGGAGAATACACTGGATATCCAAACAAAAATAGCATGTTCTGAGTTAGAGAAATGTGATTTCTCTTCAAAATACATTATATTATTTTATACTATTATCTATAATATAATATTTGAATTTTTATATTATATTATATAACTGAAGATAGTTTAAATATTAATAAAAACAAGACAATAATAGTTTCTATAGCATGTGTATAAAAATTGACAGTCGTATGTGATGTATGTGTGTTTGGGGTATCATCTACAAGAAGAAGTCTTAGGGAAAATGTTCTCTTTGCAATTTTTTTCTCTAATTCAATCCTCCTATGTAATCCCTTATCTCATCTAAGGAATAGATGAGGGCAGCACTAAGTTTCTTGTGCTGGGAACTAATTTTGCTCTAGAGGGTTCACCATTGTCCTGAGTGGAATTCCAGGGTTATTATCTGGTGTTAACATGATAGTGATACACTGGGGATCTGACCAAAGCTAACCCATTAGATTGTGGGCTGATTTATGTGAAGAAAAGAGCAATTATTGCAGAAACAACTTTGGCTTGGATAACAAGGTCATTTTGTTCTCCTTCAGAACTCATGAATTCTCCCCATAATATTTACTAAGTGTATGCTGGGTACTCAGAACACACCTAGGGAATAGAGATAATGGGTATAAGTAGAAGATTAACAAGAATTAATAATGGTAATAATAAAAAAAATCAAGGCAGGAGACATGGTAAAGAGTAAGAAAGAGGTGCAAATCTCTGATTTTTTAAAAGCAAAAGTGCTATCCTTTTAAAATTATTTTCTATATTTATCGTCTAAAAGTAAAGTCCACATTAGACCATAAATCCTGAGAAATAATATATTCTCAGACTTGCCTGAGGTGAGGTTTGCATGGCTGTATGTTTTTCTTGGTTTCATTTGCATGAGAAAAAAATAATAGAAAAGAAGCTTACCAAGCACAGCTGTAATGCTTTAGTTTCAACAGGCTATTAAAATTATTTCTCAGTTCAAAGGGTAGATTTAAGTTTTATGTTCATATTTTGTATAAAAATACCCCATAATTTTCTTCTAAATTTAAATTGTGACGAATTTCACTATTTCATCTAATCAGTCATCCATATGTATCTTTATAAACATTAGCAAAGGAGAAAAGGAAGCATAGAAGTTTTTAACTTGCTCATGAATCTTTAGACTGGCATCAGTAAAGAAGACTTGATAATAACAACTAACCATTTTTCTAATTTTTACTTGTTTATATTCCTCAATCTGTAAATTACTTAAATCATTTTCCACTTCCTCATTTATAATCATTTATTCTTTGTTCTGAATAAGAAAATTGGCTGCTAAAGGATGTAATAAAACATCTTAATCAGCTTGATGAAGCAAAAATATTAAACATTGTTGAATGTGACACCATACTTGGAAAGTATTGGCATGTCCGCTACTTGTTCAACTGTGGGGGGCAATGAGAGTCTCTTGAAGTGAAAAAAAGTGGTTATGCATGAGGAAGTGAAAGCTGATGTTTCATTAGAAGATGCACTTGCTGATAGTTTTCATGCCAAGCACAGAAAACTGGCCAGAACAACAACAACAAAAAAAACCTAGTTGCAATATAGAACACTTAAAGAAAATTTAGAAATGGAACAAATTTCCCCTTTTCCTAATAATAATTTGCAGAACAAAGATTGTGGTATTAGGAAGAATCATTTGAGAAATTCTTTTAAAAATATTCAGCTTTTTATTTTACTTTAGAAAACATGATTATAATACCAGGGTTTTAATGCCCAGAGATACTGCTCCTTGACCATCACCAAAATTCTAGTGACAATCATATCATCATTGTCAAAGTTTTCCACCAATGTTCCCAAGTTCCCTCCCATATCTCCTGGCCACCAGCAAGGCACTTTTTTAAGTTCAGTTATTAAAGTTTGGGTCTCATCATTTCAGTGTTGTTGACACTATTGTTTAGATCTCTGAGCCTTTAGCATCACTGATGTGCCTATGTTCCCTTGACCCCAACTCCCAACTATTTATCAACTGTATTTATCCTCTTCCCTCCACTTTGAGTAGATTTATTGATTTAAATTTTAGTTGCCCAATTTTAATTTTGGCTTTTAAAGAATTCATTAATTTCAAGTCTCACAGAGCTAAGTTTAGACCCAGTAAATGTTTGCACACCATTATAGTGAAATCCAGCTTATTTTAAGCAATGAAGGAACTCATAAATATGAAGAAAAAGCCATTGCCTAGCTGCACTACTGTACTGAAGTCAATACCACACTCTTTTGAATATATGAGTTGGCTGAGAGAAAAAGAGTGACAGGTCATACATTCTAATTAAAACAATAGCTGTATATTCTGATGGGTATATCTGATGTCTAAATACCTGCTATGCTTAATTGTTATTTAAAAATATAGTTACAAATGAAAGATGAAATTGTTTCTTTTCGGTAGTATGAAACCTATAACAATTTGGTGGAGGAGAGGGCCATACATGACTGTTCTTAAGTGTTACTCCTGGCTCTGTGTTCATACATCACTGTTGATGATGCATTAGTGACCATATCTGGTTTTGGGAACTGAACTCAAGTCAGTGGCATGCACCTCCCATATGATCCCATATGATCCTAGAGATATACCCTAAGAACACAAAAATACAATATAAAAATGTCCTCTGCACACCTATTCATTGCAGCGCTATTTACAATAGCCAGACTCTGGAAACAACTCAGATGCCCAACAACAGATGAGTGGCTAAAGAAGTTGTGGTACATATACACAATGAAATACTATGCAGCTATCAGGAAAAATGAAGTCATGAAATTTTCCTATACATGGATGGACATAAAAACTATTTGCTGAGTGAGTTAAGAGGAATAGAAACAGACACAGAATAGTCTCACACATCTGTGAAATTTAAGAAAAATAAAAGACATTATTGTAATAATACCCAGAGACAAAAAGATGAGGGCTGAAAGGACCAGCCCATGATATGAAGCTTACCACAAAGAGTGGTGAGTCCACTTAGAGAAATAATTACGCTGACAACTATCATGACAATGGTAATGAGTTAGAGAAATAGAATGCTTGTCTCAAAGACAGGCAGGAAATGGAGGACATTTAGTAGTGGGAACGTTACACTGGTGAATGAGGCTGTTCTTTTCTATAACTGAAACCCAACTACAAACATATTTGTAATCATGGTGCTTAAATAAATATATTATTAAAATAATTTTAAAAGTTATTTGCATGCAATGAAAGTACATACCTATAGTATTATCTCTATGGCCTTTAAGGGTTATGCTTAAAGTTCTATTGGGTAATTTTTTTATTAAAAATTAACAAAATTATTCAATACTATCATTTAACATTTGAGAGACATTTTAAAGGTTCTTCTGGCAATAATATATTTTTACATATGACTACATTGTAGCTTTGATAAAATTTAAGGGGTTTTATTTATTCTAAATTATTTTAATATACTATTTTATTTATATTATTAACATTTTATCAAATTAATATATTATTATTTTCCCCAAAAAGCATGGTATAAGAAATGTATTGATTGTTTTTGGAAATGGAAGTAGATTGAAATAATTTCAGAACTGTGAGAATTAGATTAACTACTCACCTTCCAAAATTTCAATTTTCTTTGTGGCACAATGTAAATAAAAATTACTTAACTTAGGCCAGAGATATTGTACAGTTAGTGCAGTGCTTTTTTTGCATACAGTTGATCCAGGTCTTTCCCCCAGAATCCCATAGAAATGATTTCTGAGTGCAAAGCCAGGAGTAACTTGTGAGCACTGCACTCTTACTTGATTTAGACCATGGATGGTTAAAATGTAAACTATCTAATAATTCTTGGCATGTAATGAAGATTTCTGATAATATTGTTATCTTCCTCATCATTTTTAGTTTCAAGGGCCCTAATGTGCACAAGTTATTTATATTGAGATGGGTTTTTATTACAAGTGTACATGTGATCCTAAAAATCAGGCTGTTCCAATATCTCTTTCTTACAATCCTAGAGGGATGCACTTGTTCTTCTTACCACTAACATCTTCTGTGTTCCATGAACACCTGTTAAGTACCTATTGCCTACAAGTAATATACTTGTGTATTCAGAAACAGCACTCAGGATATCAATTATTTAAGAAAACATGGAAAAAGGAAACTATCCACTCCTCTGTTCACATTTTATTGTGTGCACTAAATTTGTACTTGTTTGATAAGGACAATCTAAATTTTCTTACAACACTGGAAGAAAATTAATTTCAAGAATACATCAGCTTAATATATACCTTTTAGAATTATGAGCCAAGAAATATAGTTCCAGGTGAAAGAAAAAATTGTTTGTTTTTTGTATGAAACTTATCATTTTACTTCAATTCATCCTAATATGGGAAAACAACTATACCATTTATACCCTCAGTCTTTAGATATAAAAATAATTATATAAATAAGGAAATTAATAATCTGAAATATTCAGGATTTAGTTGACCTATTATGTAGAATTGGAGGTTCCCTGGGACTGAAAATTTTGAGTGCATTAGAAAAATGAGATTTACAAGCTTAGTCTCTCAACATTTGAACATATTCAAAATATAATTGTTTCTCAAATAAAATGTTTTCTTTACATTTTGAAATAATAGAAAAGTTAAAAATAACTGGTTACAATTTTGCAGTATGGGAAAAAGAGTCAATCTAATAATTTTTGGAAAACAATATTTTGATTGGATATTATGTTAAATTTTAAAATGTTGTAGGGAAAGAAACACTTATTCACTACTGATGGGTATGTCTCTCGTTCAGCTTCTATGAAAAATAGTATGGAGACATCCCAACTTATGAATTGAGTTTTCATGTAATTCAATGATTCAACTTCTTGGTATTTATTCTAAAAGTTCAAATATATATTTAAAAAATATATTTCCAGTTATATATTCATTAAAGAGCTATTCACAATAGCCAAGATGTGAATCCTATCCAAATGCCTAAAAACAGATAAACAGGAAAAGAAATTGTACTATACACACAATAAAATATTATTCAGCCAGCAGAAAAATTAAATCTAAAGATTTGCTGCTACATGCACTAGCACGAGGATATTATTATTTCAGGTAAAGTTAGTCAAAGAAAACAAATACAAAATGTTTTCTCTCATTTATAGCTGAGAGAATGGGCAAAGACTTAGGGGCCCTGGTAAAAGATAGCTGTTACTTTGATCTTAGATGTGGTATTGAAATACTGCCTAAACCACTATTATTTGTAATGTTTTAATCATGTTAAAAACCTAAACTGCCTTCTGGTCAGTGGTTCAAATCCCGGCATCCCATATGGTCCCCTGAGCTTGCCAGGAGCAATTTCTGAGCATAGATCCAGAGAAACCCCTGAGCACTGTCGGGTGTGATCCAAAAAAAAATTTAATTTGAGTAACAGATTAATCAATAAAGTACATTTTTTCATGACTAATAAAAGATTATACAAGTTTTATTTGAAAAGTATACATTTCTTCCTGTTTCAAAAAGTTCAGTATTATCTAGGTTGGAAATAATTGACCATGGAGAAACTCACTGCCATGCCCAGCAAGCGAAGATGAAAAAATTATATCAAAGAATAATTTCCCTCCATGTCCACAACCTCAAACACAGACAGAGACAAGATGATAAGATCAGTTTGGCAGAGTTGGAGACCTCAGTGGAAAGGAAGGAATAGAACTGCTTAAAATCGAGGCCCATTCCTGTGGAAATGACTATCTGGTCTCAGTTCTTGGTCTTGTTAAAAGTTTGGCAAAATTTATTGTGAAGACACAGTCATATTTTGCATCTCCTCTCTTTTCTTGTTGTAAGCATTGGGCACTCACATCTCTCAGTTCTTGAAGCAAGTAAGATAATTGCATTCTCAACCTCATATTGATTCTATTTAAATTTCTATACGTGTCCATAAGATTCATCATCTTTAAAGACTTTCACTCTACTCTGACCTTTTCTAAACTTGATTCAATACCTATCTTCTCCTTGAGAGTAGTTCTAAGCTTGCCACTAATTTGGCATCTCTCCTTAATCCATGTAATCAGTTGCCTCGAGAACTCTTTATTTATATCTTACATAAATCCAGCTTCTAAAAAACAGCTTAAATATTAATATAAATATGAAACTCACTGACAAAAAGAAAAGTAGACATACCACTTAAGTGGACACACCCACTCAAGATAGTGGAAAATGAGTTGTGGAGTCAGGTCACTTATTAATAAGTAGCTCTGCTACCACCTTGTCCAGCTTCCTAAAGAACAGCCCTAAATTAAGTCTTTCATAGAACCAGCTCCCAGTTCTCTACACTTCCCTCACTGGTATATCTCAGGTTTCTTTCTGGTAACCATGAATCAACCAGTCACAACAAAACCATAGAAATATATCAACATTCTAGAACTAGAATCTTGAGGACATCAACATTGCCTAGAACCTAGTCAGCAACTGGCAGCTTGAACTAGTCAATGACATGGTAACTGGAAAATTAAGAACATGGGAGGATGAGATTTATAAAAAGTATATTAATCTTTAAAAATAAAAAAACATAGATAATAACTAAATTTGTGAAAGCTGGAGAAACATGGTTTAAGGAAAATGAAGATTAGAATGAACACCACAGTGTTTAAATGTAGTTAAGAGGTCATTAGTGACTTATTTTAAAAATGCATATATATAAAGAAAGCTGTGTTGGCAGGGATGTGGAGAGAAAGGAACTCTTATTCACTGCTGGTGGGAATGCCATCTAGTCCAATCTTTATGGAAAGTGATATAGAAATTCCACCAAAAACTGGAAATTGAGCTCCCGTATGATCCAGCTATACAACTCCTAGGGATATATCCTAGGGATATACCCTAGGAACACAAAAATACAATACAAAAGTCCCTTCCTCACACCTATATTCATTGCAGCACTATTTATAATAGCCAGTTCTAGAAACAACCAAGATACCCTATAACAGATGAATGGCTAAAAAAACTGTGATACATATACACAATGGAATATTATGCAGCCATCAGGAGAGATGAAGTCCTGAAATTTTTCTATACATGGATGTACTTGGAATCTATTATGCTGAGTGAAATAAGTCAGAGGGAGAGAGATAGATGCAGAAAGTCTCACTCATCTATGGGCTTTAAGAAAAATAAAAGGCATTTTTGTAATAATTCTCAGACAAAAGAGAGTAGGTCTGGAAGGTCCAGCTCACAACATGAAACTCACCACAGAGTGATGAGTGCATTTAGAGAAATAACTACATTGAGAACTATCATAACAAAGTGAATGAATGAGGGAAGTAGAGAGCCTATCTAGAGCACAGGCGGGGTTGGGTTGAAGAGGAGAGAGATTCGGGACATTGTTGATGGGAATATCACACTGGTGGATATCGCACATGCTATTTATATGACTGAAACCCAACCACAATCATATTTGTAATAAAAGTGTTTAAATAAATATATTAAAAATGAATATATATAGATATATATTAGATATATGAATACATAGTTCTCCATTGCCTCTTCAGCATGGGTGATTTCTCTCTTCCTCTTCTGGAATGCCCCTACTTCTTTGCCCATCTTTCAAATCCATGATATGCCCCAATAGACACATAATGCTGGCACCAGCTTCTTTTGACATCTAGGTCCCATCAAGGGCTTGATCTTTCTTGTGTCCCATTGCCCCGATGTTGTGGGTGACTGCTCCTTGCTACCTTGGACCATCCCTGACCTGCCCACCTCTTGAACTCCAAACTCTATAGATTCTAATGCATCCAGGAAAATATTTTACCCCTTACGCCACTAACTCTAAGTGTTGCTGGTTGTGATATCTTCATTCAAATACCTCCACAATTAACTATATGATGCAAATGGGACAATTAAGTCTTTACCTATTTGAACACAAATTGCATTTTAGGGTAAAGAATTTGTTAGATTAACAGATTATAAGGAGTAACAGTAGCAATTTAGATGTGAAAGTTCAATATGACCTCAGACATATGGGATTCTGAAGCTCAAACCACAATGCCACAAATATTTAAGAACAATAAAGAAACAAAGAAATGTATGACTTTAGCAGACAGGGACACTAGTCCCTGGCAAATTACTGAACTCAAGCCTCATCAATAAGGAATTTAAATCAATGTTCCATGCAATGGCTATAGAAATAAGACAATCATTGGGAGATCAATTTAATCAGTTGAAAGATGAACTGACCCAGGGTATCAAAGAGTTCATACAAATGAAATTGATGGAGATTAAAAAAAATACAATAGCAAGCCAGTACAACAGAATTCAACATGCAGAGGATGTATCAGTGATATTGAAGACAAAATACTGATTATCACCAAGAATGAATTGACAAAAAAAAAGAGATAAAGAGAATGTAACATTTATGATAAATAATAACAAAATGAATACCTTTGAGTCAGTAGTTTCAGGAGAAGACAAAAAAGGGAAAGAGGAAGCAAGACTGGCAGAAGAAATAATCACCAAGAACGTTTCTAATCTCTGGAAAGTTTGTAAAAGTACCAACAAAATAGACTCAAAGCAACTCCAAGGCACAAAGTAATCAAAAAATGCTAAAATCATGCGCTGGTGTGATAACACAGTGGGTAGGACATTTGCCTTGCAGAAGGTGACCTGGGTTCCATCTCTGGCATCCCTATGGTTTCTTGAGCATGCAGGTGATATTTCTGAGTGTAAAGTCAGGAGTAATGCCTGAGTACTGCTGGGCATGACACAAGGAGGAGGAGAAAGAGGAAGAGGAGAAAAAGGAGGAAAAGGAAGAGGAGGAGGAAGGAGGGAAGGGGGAAGAAGTGGAGGAAAGAAAGGAAAGAAAGAAAGAAAGAAAGAAAGAAAAGAAAGGAAGGAAGGAAGGAAGGAAGGAAGGAAGGAAGGAAGGAAGGAAGGAAGGAAGGAAGGAAGGAAGGAAGGAAGGAAGGAAGGAAGGAAGGAAGGAAGGAAGGAAAGGAAGGAAGGAAGGAAGGAAGGAAGGAAGGAAGGAAGAAGAAAGAAAGAAGAAAGGAAGAAAGAAGAAAGAAGAAAGAAGAAAGAAAGAAGAAAGAAAGAAAGAAAGAAAGAAAAAGAAAGAAAGAAAGAAAAGAAAGAAAGAAAGAAAGAAAGAAAGAAAGAAAGAAGAAGAAGAAAAAAGAAAGAAAGAGAAAAAGAAAAAGAAGAAAGAAAGAAAGAAAGAAAGAAGAAAAGAAAAAAGAAAAGAAAGAAAAGAGAGAGAGAGAGGGAGGGAGGGAGGGAGGGAGGGAAGGAGAAGAAGGAAGGAAGGAAGGAAGGAAGGAAGGAAGGAAGGAAGGAAGGAAGGAAGGAAGGAAGGAAGGAAGGAAGGAAGGAAGGAAGGAAGGAAGGAAGGAAGGAAGGAGGCTAAAATCAAAAGACAAATAGACTGATATAACTCTTACAAGAGAGGCACAACTAGAAGCAAAAACTCAAGGATGTTTCATCTCAACCCCTGGGAGGAGAACAGTGCAAGTCTCCTTACCTGCAGAAGCTCTAATAGCTTCATACATAGGCACATTCTATTACTGCCTCCATGTCAATGACCCAATTCATTCCAGGTATGCTGGTTTTGTGACTGACATCTCCAGGGAGGATTTGAAGCCAGGGAAGCTCACCTTCCCCTCCTCCCTTCTCCCATGCCTCTGTACTTCCAGAAGTCCTGGCAGCTACACCTATGAATCCCAGCTATTGCTATATGAGCTCATTGGCCCAGTTCTACAAATCCTCAAAGTCCTGGAAAACAGTAGATGCATTAGTGTAAGCAGATATACAACACCCCCATAATTTTAATACTGACTTCCCAGTAGAAATACACCAAATTAGGTATGAAATTGTCATAGAAGTTACATAAGTTCAACTAACAAAATCTACAACAGAATACTCAACTAGTAATAAATAGCTTAGCAAACTTCAAACAATAACATAATGACCCCATTGTGAAATATGACAATTTTCACGAATTTTCTTTTAATCAAGATTTTTTTAATAATTTTATTACCACTTAGTTGTGCCAAGCAATATTAGGTAAATTATTCATACCTGGCAAAAGGAAGACTTTGGGTAGTTTGAAAAACTGATGACAAGGTGGAGGAAATGTTACACTGCTGATGGGATTGGTGTGTTAAAATATTGGATGTCAGAAATAACTATTATGATGCAACTCTTGTAAACAACATTGTCTAAAACAAAAAATTTAATTTAAAAACGACAAAGACTACTTAAAGCAGAAAGAGAGGGAAAATCCTCAACTACATAAGAATAGCAACAGATCTTTCAAATATCTTACAAGTCAGGAAAGATTATAATAATATATACAAAATATTAAGTAGAAGTCTAGCCTAAAGTCCACAACCCTGCGAAGATATCCTTTAGACATGAGGGCAGGATATTAATCTTTTCAGATGATCAAGAACTGACAATAGTTGTGAAAATTACACCAGTCCTCAAAAATTATCTAAAAGGCAGTCGATAAAAAGATTTTCCAAATCAATACAACTTCCACACACAAACACAAAAATGGTAAAACAGCCTTATATATCATTAGTCTTTCTCAATGTCAATGGACTAAACTCCCTGAGACAAAGACCAGTGAGATATTCAGAAAAGAATCCATCCATCTTCTGACAATAAGAGACACATCTAAATTCACAGGTTAAATATGAATTTAGGGTGAAAGGATGGAAAGCAATAACTCAAAACAATAAAAGAAAAAAGCTGATATTTTTATGCCATCATTCAATACAAAGAAGATAGAGACAGTGACAGTCATACTTAATGATTAAGGGAAAATAAATCAAGAAAATACGGTCATCACATTTATGTATGTGAAGGCCATGCTTTTTTCAGGGAGTTGTTTACTTGAAGATTTGCCCTCCAACCTTTGGCTTTGAGTTAGTATTTGCAGACTATTCTGATATTTGTTTTAGGCAGCAAACTGTTGCATTCAATTTTTTTGAAACATTTGCCACTCTGTTTATCTTAATTAGTGCATTTAGTTAATTGACTTGAGAACGATTATTGTCATAAAAATTTTCATTATCTTTGTAAAAGTTTGGTGTGCTTTTTGGGTCAATCTTGTCTTAAAGTAGACAGTCAGTTCTCTTAAGGTTGTTTTACTCTGCAAAGTTGCAGAGCTGTTGTTTATCCATGAAACTGTATCCTTCCTTCAAACTTGAATGGAAGTCTGGCTAAATGAAGTATTCTTGGCAAGACATTCATTTCTTTGAGCTTTTTCACCATATCTCACCACAGTCTTTGAGCCTGGAGAGTTGCTTGTGATAGATAAATCTGCTGTAAATATAAGGATGCATATTTGCATGTAATTTCCTCTCATGATTCTGCTTCTTTTAGTATTCTTGATCTATGGTTGTCCTCATTGTGACTAGGATGTGGCTTGGGGTGCTTTTATTTGGAGCTGGCACTCTTCATACATTCAGAATTTGGATACATATATTCAGCTGTGGGAACTGCTCACCAATGATGTCATTTTTTGTTGCTTCTTCATAGGGCTTTTCATCCTGGCTCTCTTAGACCCCAATGATTCTTTTTTTTTTATTTAAACACCTTGATTACATACATGATTGTGTTTGGGTTTCAGTCATGTAAAGAACGCCACCCATCACCAGTGCAACATTCCCACCACCAATGTCCCAAGTCTCCCTCCTCCCCACCTAACCCCTGCCTGTACTCTAAACAGGCTCTCCATTTCCCTCATATATTCTCATTATTAGGAAAGTTCAGAATGTAGTTATTTCTCTAACTAAACTCATCACTCTTTGTGGTGAGCTTCCTGAGGTGAGCTGGAACTTCCAGCTCTTTTCTCTTTAGTGTCTGAAAATTATTATTGCAAGAATGTCTTTCATTTTTCTTAAAACCCATAGATGAGTGAGACCATTCTGCATTTTTCTCTCTCTCTCTCTCTCTCTCTGACTTATTTCACTCAGCATAATAGATTCCGTGTACATCCATGTATAGGAAAATTTCATGACTTCATCTCTCCTGACAGCTGCATAATATTCCATTGTGTATATGTACCACAGTTTCTTTAGCCATTCATCTGTTGAAGGGCATCTTGGTTGTTTCCAGAGTCTTGCTATGGTAAATAGTGCTGCAATGAATATGGGTGTAAGGAAGGGGTTTTTGTACTGTATTTTTGTGTTCTTAGGGTATATTCCTAGGAGTGGTATAGCTGGATCATATGGGAGCTCGATTTCAAGTTTTTTGGAGGAATCTCCATATCGCTTTCCACACATGAAAAAGTGCTCCCACATCACTAATCATCAGGTAGATGCAAATCAAAAACAACGATGAGATACCACCTCACACCACAGAGAATGGCACACATCACAAAGAATGAGAATAAACAGTGTTGGCCGGGGATGTGGAGAGAAAGGAACTCTTATCCACTGCTGGTGGGAATGCCGTCTAGTTCGACCCCAATGATTCTTATGGTGTTTCAGTTGAACTTATTCCTTATGAACTTACAGTGTTAAGTTGAATTTAGCAGCTTATCGTGTTTCAGTTGAACTTATGGTAATTCAGTTTAACATGTCTGTTAGCTTATTTTGATTATTTTTCATCTTCTATTGTTTATTTTTAGTCTCTTTTCTAAATCTGCTGTTGGGTGGAGATATTAAGCAACTCAATTCCAGTTACTGATTCTGTCTTCCACAGCTGTAACTCTACTGGTGAGAGCCTTCCAGTGAGTTTTTCATTTCACATACCAAGTTTTTTCAGTTCTGTCTTTTCTGTTTGAATTTCTTATTTCTATTTTCATATCCTCTTGAATCTTAAAGACTGTCCATTCCATGATTTTTTGATTTCTTGAACATCCTCAAAATTTTCTCTCTAAATTCCTTATCAGAGAGGCTATATATGAGACTGATACTAATTGCTTCTTCAGAACTACAAACTTCAATTCAGTAAGTGTGGTGGTTTTCTGCGTTGCTTTCTATTGTAACATTTCTTGGTGTTTATTGTGTGTTATGTGTTATGGAGTGGCTACATAACTTGAAGAAACACATGCTTTGCTCCATGGAGTGCAATGATCTATGGTGAAAATGGCTCTTCTGAGTCTTACTTTGTTCCATGGCCTCACATTTTTTCTAGCCATGTTCAGGGTCTACTCCTCAGTCTGTGATCAGCAGTCACTCCTGCTGGTGATTACACATCCGATTTTATTATACATGCTGCTGAAATGAGCAAATTCAGATGCTCAAGTGTGGTGCCAGGGGTCCAACTTGAGATGGCAGCATTCAAGACTAGCACCTTACCATTGGTCCATATCTTGTAGCTCTGTAGATCAAACTCCAACAAAGTTTTTCTTACTGGACTAACTTAGGTATTAGAAAGGCTATACTGCTTTTGGAAAATTCCAGAAATAACTTTTTTGGCTTTGGCATTTTTTTTGGCTTTGAGGAGCTACCCATATCCTTGACTCATGCCTGTTATTTAATCTTTAAAACAGCAGCTTGTCATTTTTCTAACCCTAATCTTATTGTCCACAAACTTTATTCTGATTACATTTTTAATTAACACTGGACCTACATATACTAAAATTTCTTGACTTCATTCATCTCTCTAAATGTTTGTCATGTAATGCATATATTCTCAGACTTGAAAGTTGAGATATTCTGAGACAGGGGTCCTCAAACTTTTTAAACAGGGCCCAGTTCACTGTCCCTCAGACCATTGGAGGGTCTGACTATAGTAAAAACAAAATTTATGAATGAATTCTTATGCACACTGCATATATCTTATTTTGCAATGAAGAAACAAAACAGATATAAATACAATATGTGGCCCATGGGCCATAGTTTGAGGACCACTGTCTGAGAGGTCATTTTCTACCTACCTATGAATTTTTTCAAGGAAAAAGGGGCTTTGCTCTCTTCATGCAGTATCAGGGAAGTCACAAGAAGGAGAAGAAAAAAATGCACGTGATTTCATTTATGAAACTGCTCTAAGAATCTTGCTTAGTCTTGGTACAAATAATATTCTTAAATAATTTTTGATTGCTGATTTATTTGCACTGAGACTGAGATTATCACACATAGCCACAAAGCCTTGTGTCAATGTCTGCTATCTGGTAGTTCATCTTTACCTAAATATCATTTCCTTTTTACTAGGAATATTTTTGCCTTTTTAGAAGCTACACCTCCAGGCTCCCTCCATTTCTTGTGCTTGAGTTAGGTTTTGAGCATTCTAGAAGTATCATTCCTTTCCATTCTATGCCTCATCTTCTCCTGTGTCTTGAACTATTCCAGATACAGAGGGTAGGCATTTAATGAATAGTTGTTCAAATGAATGCCTTACTGATACTTGTTTCCACTTTTCATGCAATGGGTCTGTTAACCCTTATTCTGCTTTAGCCCTGTTAACAAATGGAAATGCTTTAGTTATTAGTGGAGCTTTAATGTTCCCATATGAATTTTAGGAGTGTTTGATCTATTTTTTTCGAAATAGATCATGGGTATCTATGTAAGGATTGCATTAAATCTGAGCAATGCTTTGAGAAGTATTGACATTTTAATTATGCTAATCCTCCCAAACCATGAACAGGGTATGTGTTTTTACTTCATTGTGTCCTCTTTTATTTCTTGAAGCAATATTTTGTAGTTTTTTCTTTTTTATATATGCCTTTCACCTCTTTAGTTGACTCCAAGGTGCTTGATTTTCTGAGGCAAAAATTGTGAATGTGGTTGTTTTAAATATCTTTTTTCTCTTTCATTATTTAATAGATAAAAACTGTGGAATTTTTTCATGTTAATTTTGTAGCCTGCCACTTTGCTATACTAAGTTCATTGTTTCATAGAAGCTTTTTCATAGAATATCTAGGATTTTCTAAATATGGTATCATGACATCTGAAAAACATGAGAGCTTGGCTTTTTTTTCCTTTCCTATCTGGATGTCCTGACATTATTTTCTTGCCTGATTGGTATAATGTCAAGTACTTGCAAAACTATATTGATTAGAAGTGGTGAGAGTGGGCAACCTTGTCTTGTGCTAGATTATAGAGTAAAGACTTTTTAACTTTCCCATTGAGCATAATATTTTCCATGAGCTTGTGGTAAATATATTTGACTATGCTGAGAAAAAGTTCCTTTAATTCCCATTCTGTGTAGAGAAGATTTTTATCATGAATGGGTACTGGATCTTACAAATGCTTTCTTTGCACTGACTGATATACTCATATAATTTTAATTTTTATTGATAGTGTGTATTATATTCATCAATTTCTATATGTTAAATTATCCTTGCATTTCTAAATGAATCCTAGTTGATATGGACCTAGTTGGACCCTTCTTGATGAATTGTTGGATTCTATTTCCTAGTATTTGTTTGATAACCTTTGTATCTGTGTTCATCAAGGATATCAGCCTGTGATTCTCTTTTTTCTGTCAGTTTTTAGTATCAGGATGATGGTAGCTTCGTAGAGAGTGTTTGGGAATGCTTCTGTTCCTTCAATTTCCTGGAAGGACCCCTGAAGGATTGACAATAGTTCTTTTTTTCAGCCCCCACTTCCCCCAATAGTTCTTCTTGAAATGTTTTTAAAAATTATTAATGAATTCAATAACAAAATTCTACTTATAAGAGCAATTAATCTTTGATAAAGGGACAAAAAGTATGAAGTAGAAGCAAAGAAAACCCTCTTCAACAAGTGGTGTTGGGAAAAACTGGTCAGCTACATGCAAAACAAAGTGAACTCAAACCTCTCTATAATACTGTGCACTAAAGTCAAATAAAAAATGGATTAAATATCTTGATATCAGATTGAAAACCATAAGTTGCATATGAAGAAAACATATAAGACACTACACTATGGTGAATCTAATGCTATATTCAAAGATGAAACACCTACTGACCTAAGCTAGTGGAAACAAAGATAAACAAATGGAACTGCGTTTAATTAGAAGCTTCTGCACTCTCAAGGATACCCATGGAGTAGGAGAAACAATTCACCCAATACCTATCTCATAAGGGGTTAACATGTAAGATATACAAAGCATTAGTAGAACTTAGCAAGACAAGATTCCTAACCTCATCCAAAACTTGGGAAGAAGTAATGAATAGACATTTCCTCAAAGAAAAAAATACAGATGGCCAAAAGATACATGATAAAATGCTCCACATTATTAATCATCATGGATATGCAAATCAATGCAGCAATGAGATATCATCTCACACCACAGAGGCTGGCACAAATCCCTGTGCTGGCATGAAAGTAAAGAAAAACAGACTCTCATTCACTGCTGGTGGGAATGTAGATTGATCAAGCCATTTTGAAAAACATTATGAACCATACCTGAAAATTAAAACAACTAGAAACTGAGCTTTTATATGTTTCAGCAATACTACTCTGAGGAATATCCTCTGGGGACCCAAAATAACCATGCAGAATAGCACCCCTGCATCCCTAAGTTCATTGCAGCACTATTCCCAATAGCCAAGTGTCCAAGAACAGATGAGTTGATAAAGAAACTGTGGAATGTATACATAATGAAATTCTATACAGATGCTAGGGAAAAATGAAAGCCATGACATTTTCTTATAGATGGAATGCCATATGGAGAGTAATTATGCTGAGCCAAATGAGTCAGAGGGAGAGGGATAGACTTAGAATAAATACCCTGATTTGTGGGAATGCACAAAAGATAGTATGATAATATTATTTGGAAACATTAGAGATGAAGTAGAGATGACGGTCAGGAGTCCCAGTCCATACTAAGAATACTTCCCACAAATAAATAGCAAGGGAATAAAGTAGGGCAGACGAAGAAGACCCCACTATGCTGATAATACTTGAAAATGGATCACTCGATACCCCTTTTGTAGCATTTATTGTAAACCACGATATCTAAAAGTGTCTAAAATTAGAAAGAGAGAGGAGAGGGTGAGAGAGAGAGAGAGAGAGAGATTGATGAGAGAGAGAGATGAGACGAGGAGGAGAGAGAGAAGAAAATAACTGCTCCAGAGATAGGAAAGGGTAGTGGGAAGGAGACTGAGGGCACTGATGTGGGAAATGTACACTGGTAAATGTACATTGTATGACTGAAACTCAGGTCATGAACATCTTGTGTAACTATAAGAAAAAAAACATTAAAATTGGTCTCAATAAAAAATCCAATTGTATTATGAACACCTTGTAACCATGGTATTTAAATAAGTAATTTAAAAAAATAGAAGCCCATTCTTGACCTACTTCTAGAAAAAGAAAGGGAAAATATTTTTCCCTCATAATTTGGTGGGCATAAAGAAAATACTTTGTGTCTTTTGAATCAGAGAGAATCAGACTAAAAATATAAATTTCTTGATTAGTTGCTTAATCCTAACTTTGATTAATCTTAACACTTTGAGGATACTTATCATGCCTATAAACTCCCAGTTATTCTCAATTATGTCCTGGATAAATGTATATTTTATTTATTTTTTTATTTATTAATTTCTGGATTCATTCACTAAAGCTGTCTGGAATTTTCAACACACACATTACTGTCACACTTTAGGGGGTTTTTTAACACATTGATTTATCATGGAAAGAACTTTTAGAAAGATCAGTATCTTGTGGGCCGGAGAGATAGCATGGAGGTAAGGGTAAACATTTGTCCTTTCAATGCAGAAGGTCGGTGGTTCGAATCCAGCTTCCCATATGGGTCCCTCGTGACTGCCAGGAGCAATTTCTGAGCATAGAGCCAGGAATAACCCCTGAGTGCTGCCAGTGTGACCCAAAAACCAAAAAAAAAAAAAAAAAAAAAAGAAAAAAATAGGAAAAAAAAGAAAGATCAATATATGTATTTTCCCTTAAAAGTTCTCATTTAGATATTCTGAGAGTGTCCCAGGCATCAGTTTGAACTCCCCAAGTGATCTCAATATGAAACTAGCAAATAAAACTACACTGTTAAGGAAATAATATATGTATATGAACATTAAAGCTCAAATTGTGCTTTAAAGATAGCTAGGTAGCTAAACTAAGCAAATAAAATATGCCTCAACTTCTATCTATAAATGGCACCTATATTCTAGTTTTATAGTTTCTATATGAGATCTAAGCAGCACAATCATTTTCATTCTTTGTCCAAACATTTCATTCTAGAAGTCACTCTTATTTCAGTTTGCATTTCTTTACATAACCCTACATTACTCAGTGTTGATATGTCACTGATACAGGACTAATGCTTTGCCCACTCTGCCTTACCAAATCACTTTTATGCTTGCATTCTCATTTGTCTTTTTTTTCCTGCTCACATGCTTTATTTCATATTTTGTCATAGTGTACATTATCATTTTTTGTAATGTTTCCCTATTTCCAAAAAGCGAGTAGGAAAGAAATTCAGATGATATATTGGATATAGAGGATATACTGGGTATATTGGTATATATCCAGGTTATATAATTATATATAAACATGTCTCCACTATATCCAATTGCAAGAAATGTCATTGATCCTTAGATATTATGCCCTGAAATATACCTTCTCTTTAGCACCAGCTCATCCTTCCTTTGGCAGCTACAGATAATAGTCAAGCATGTCGGCCCTGTCTGGCCCTGGGAACATGAAGCACCTTAAACAGATGACTTTGGTTCCAGTTCTCATTGGCCTTGCCAAACTTAGCTGGTACTATCTGCAAACTGAGATTCTTCGGCCATCTTTTATTCCTTTTCTCTCCTTCCTAAAGAAAGCCACACCCACATTAGACATTAGTGGCTTTCCTAGACCCTCTTAATTCCCAGATAAATTTCTTGCACACTTAATTTCATCTTGGCATCTTTTTTTTGAAGAACCCAAACTAATACATGCATTAAAAGAAAAAATAGAGTGAATAAAGTTTACTCTTTAAAAGACTATTTCTACCTCATCCCTTTAATATCACAAACTAATTTGTATTTATTCACTCATGTCTTCAATTTCAAGTTCCTCTATTTATTTTTAAGCTCATCTATTCACTTTTGAAAATCACAAGGCCAAGGCCAAGTAGAACATGTAAGGAATGTAAAAGATTGGGCAATTGGAGAGTAAAATAAAATGCCCATAATGCATGATATCATATTAACAGTGGTTATACAACCTGGTAACACATACAGAATTACATTGAGAAATTAAAAAATGTTAATAAATCCACGGCGTGTTTTTTTTTTTGTTTCTTATTTTTTTCTATTATTATTTTTAATCTGTTTTTTGTGGTGCATATCGATATAACCGAGTCCTCACTGATATTTGACACTTCTTTTGGTACTGGTGGAGTGTTTCACCTTCTTTGTTCTCATTCACTTCCCAAATTGATGATGAGAACCTCTAGAAAGGATTCTACCCATTTCAGGGTATTAGACCCTTACCCCCAGTGTATTTTACTTTCTCTTTTTCAGGCAAAACCACGTAACTTTGAACTAGCTAGCCCTGCCCCCACTTACAGGGGAAATAAGGGAGGCAGCAAGACCAAACTGATGCAGACTACTAAGTAGTAGGTTAGATACAGAGGGGACCATATATTCTAGCCGCCCTGAGGGGGAGGGAAGAGGAAATGGGAGGTAGGACAAAAAACGGAGGGTTAGGGAGGACAATTTGGGGATGGGAAAAGCCCCCCCTGATTTTGTGTAAATATGTACCCTAAAATATTGTCAACAATATGTAAGCCACTATGATCAAAATAAAAATTATATTAAAAAAATTACTGTTAACATTCCTAATGAAAAATAATAGACATGTATTGGATATCATACTTTTGGATTATGTCATTTGAAAATATCATGTTCTATATGTTGCAGATATTATTCATTTCCATTGAAACTTCATTTATGTTTACCTTTTCTTGAATTATTTTACTGATATATACTCACTCAGAAAAGTTTTATTAAAAACAGGCAATAAATGCCTGACATTATCTGGTAAAAAAAATGTTAATACTTCTCTTGCAATACTGATTACAATGGTCTGGGTGAACATTGGTGTATATATCTATAAATATATTCATATACATTTATATATACACACACATAAACATAGAGAGTTTAGTTCTAGTATACTGTATCATTTTGGAGCCCTGCTCTATACATATGCATAGAAATAGGCCACACTTTAGAGTACCTATAATATGTTGACTACACAGATGCTCAGGAGAAATGTTATTAATCATCATTCTGAGGGAAGAGAAAAATTTCTTCAGTAAGTCTTCATAAAGGAAATACTGTGAGATGTCATCAACCACATCCTTAACAACATCCCTACAGTAAACATACAAAAAACAAGTATCATAGAATTGCTTCCTATGACTTCCTTCAATTTTGCCAAATTCTTTCCATGTGCTACCACATAGTTTGAGCAGGTTCTTCTCAAGTACAATTTGGGCATAAATTTTCTACTTTGTTTAGCAAAACTCTCCAGGAGAAAGTTTCCTGGGTCACACTGAAGAGCCAACAAAAATAAACACACCTTTTTTTTTTTACCTATTTTCTACATTGGTGTTCCACATAAATTTATGTTTGACTAGATATATACTACTATATTCTTAGGAAGTGTTTAAAAAAATCACTCTTCATTAACAGCAAAAGTAATCATTCCTCAACAGTTCTAAGCTGATTCCCAGTTAAACCAGCAAAGTCCTGGATTTGGCATATCAATAATATTTAGCATTACTTAATATAATAATAAAGGTAAATTATAATAATTGCTGATGAATGTTATAATTATCAATAAAGAATAATTTCATATTTTGAATCTGAAGCAAATTCAAACAATGCACACCTGGCCAACAATAGTAATCAATGTTGAGGGTAACCCACATCTAATTTCAAGCTAAATAAAATAATTACTCAACCTGACCAGAAATATCAATATCTTTAATCCTAAAATGGAATAGTCCCCCATTTGGACATTGAGTCTCTATTTCCTCTTAGCCATGGAGAGACTAACATTTCAGGTGCAGAATATGTATGAGCTATAGAGTATTTTTTGCCTTGTGCATGTGAAAGTCTTCTGAGTTTGATTCAGAGTGCTTGGTCCATAAAGCACCGAATTTGTAGACCATACAATGTGTTTGAGTTGTTCCCGGACAACTACTGGGATGTGCCCCCCAAATATAAAAAATCTAAAATATTTACTATGAGGAAGTGAATATGTGGAAGTCCAGTTTTCTTAGAACTTGATTTTAAATCCTATCAGAAAGGCCAGCTCATTGGGATTCTCACTTCTAGATTTTGCTCTAGACCACTCTCCTAAGCATATTGCCTTCCATAAGGTTTTCAGATATCAAAATGCAAAAAAATACAAGTGCCTCATGCATGCTAATACTGCATGCAGAACAGGTGTCTTTCTTGAGAGCATTTTCTACAGTCTCCTTGGAACCAAGTCGCAATGTCATAGTTTAAGATGTTTAATAAGTAAGTTATCCCCATCAGTTTTGATTTATTAACCTTCTTTCTCACTGAGCTGTCATTCACTGGAACTTCAGTGAAATTTATTACTGATAAAAAATTAATATACAATTTATATTATTTATATAGCACTTATATTCATATAGTTTCTAACATTACAGTTTAATATACAGTTCTATTACCTAAAATTAATGGATGTTTCAAGCACAATGTTTTTAGCTGATGATGGAAAGTACATGGTGTTAGCATATAAATGGCTCTAGAAGTGACTTTGAATAACTTAAGAGCTGGGTTGAAAATCAAAAAAATAAATTGTGGTTGTTGAATGTAAATTTTAAGACTATGCTATTCCAAATAAATAAACAAACACTGTCAAAGAGGTTAGAGTTCAAGTACGTTTAAAAGAGAACAAAACATAGTTGTGTTTTTGTGTTAATAAAGCTATTCATTTAACAGCCAAAAAATAAATAAAATATAAAAGAGAACAAAAGGATAATAATTATAGCACTATAAGTTTGAATACTGGCAATATCATTCATCTTCCTGGCTATCAAGTTTATGAAGTAAACAAAAAATTTTAGGTAAAGTTTTATTTTTTATATTTTTATATTTTACATTATTTAGATAAATATTTGCCTCCTCTCCATTCATTTTATTTTCACAAATAAACTACTACTCTTCATAGATAGTACAAGAAGGAAAAATTGTTGCTACTTTCCTCACAGGGAGAAAGAGAAAACTGGCAGAATTTCATAAGCAACACAAGCTTGCCATTCATGACCCCTTATACCCCCCCAATTTACCCAACTTCTACTAAAGTGTAGGTATAATAAATATGTCAGATTATTTCTGGAGAAAATATGGGGGTGGTGCAAAGATTCTTTCTTAAACTGGTATGTGAGAAAAAAGCTAGCAAGTAGGATAAAGGTAGGAATTGGCTATAATTTCAATATTATATGTTAATTAGGATTCAAAATGTAACCACTACAATCATAGTTTGGTTTATCTATGTGTACACTAAGCTTAGATTCAGAGTCTTCTTGGTAAAAGCAAAAGAAATTAAGTTTGCTTTTGCCCAACTTTTCATTCCTCTTCAACACCAAAACCTTCATAAAAGCAATTCAAGTCAATTCTGAGGCTTTTTTTTTCATCCTGAGTGAAAGACGAGGCCAGATAGGTTAAAACGAAGGGCTAAAATGAAGGACTAATAGAAATGCCAATCCAAGGAATATCCCAGTAAATAAGCTTTGGAAATTATCTTATCCTAAGTCAAAAATTACCCTTTTAATACTAAGCCAAAATATAAGAGAGACAAGGAAAAAGGAGGCTTTTTTTTTTTTTATCAAATTGGACTGTACTTCATTGCTATCACTCTACCATGAATTCACCGCTTTGCAAAGTAACCTCACCTCTGGTATTTCTTTTCAAAAAAGATGTTCTTGGGGCTGGAGAGATAGCAGAGCAGTAGGGGCATTTGCCTTGCGTGCAGCAGATCCAGGATGGAAGGTGGTTCAAATCCTGGTATCCCATATGGTCTGAGCACAGAGCAAGGAGTAATACCTGAGCACCACCGGGTGTGATCCAAAGACAAAAAAAAAAAAAAACATAAAGGTGTTCTTGCTCAGACATCTCTGGTCACAAATCACTGGGGACTGCCTGGAATGTGAAGAGTGAGAAGATTTGTTGTTAATACTTTGAAGATTAGCACGAGATGTTCTTAAATTATTTTCTACCTTAGATCTGCATGTGTCATGGCACATTTATGTGGTCAATGGCACTTAAAAATCTGTCCATGCTTATTAAAGCATTTTGTTAGCATATAAATTTTTTTAAAGTACCACAGGAAGTATACCTTGAGGTAACATTCAAAAAGGTGCATGAAGATTTATTGGCAAAGAGGGTTTTCTTTGTATTACTTTCAGTCCCCAAATGGTAATCTCACTAAATGTCCTAAAATAGCATTTAGGAAAAGCACTCTATGCTGTATAGTCATTAGACATATTTAAGTATGTGGGCAGTGATAAAAGTTTATCATGAGAAAAAAGTGAGGTTATAAATAATATGTACATTACTATTCCAACAGCTTTTAAGTATTTATTCATTTATTTCACTGCAAAAAATGGAGAGTATATTCTAAGGAGTAAAAAATTGTGATATAATTTCTGGATGATTTCAAGCCTTACATTTTTATTAACAGCTTTCTGTGCATTAAAATGAGTTTGCAAGCACTCATGAATTTTGTGTAGAAAAACTTACAAGTTTAAATGAACCATTGTGCCATTACCTAAGAACTAGTTATGATGTTCATGATTGTCAGTTCTGTAGGCCAGGGTCTTTCTGCTATAAGTAAAAGAAATAGTGTCTTTATCTCCCTAAAGCTAAACTCAGTTAACTATTCACTGTCCTTGTCTTTTAAGCTATTTAACACATCAGACATCTCTGGTTGAGGAAAAGTCCCCTCTCCCTTTCTAAAGCCTTTGTTGTCCATCTTCTTCCTGTGCCAAACAGTAAGAACATGTGTCTGTGCACACACATATGTGCCTGCATCCAGTCGTTCTATTCATGTACTTAAAATCCACCTCTGAGTTTCACTTCAAGGAGAAGGACCACTTTACCCAACCATCATTACTGAAAAGGAAGACAGAAAAATGTATTTCAGATGAGGGAACTCTGCTGAAGAGACATAAGGTGATCGAGTTCTAGAAAGCACCTAGTTCTACTTCTCCAGCATTCCATGCTTCTTTTTTATTTTATTTATGGAATTCAGGCCACATTTGAATGAAAACTTGCATATAAAGTTGTGGAGGCATATGATCAAGAAACCTAATCTCCTTATGGTATTCTTACCCATGCATTGTTAGAGATCAGAAATAAAATTTTAGGGGACAAGAGTGATAACAAGCACAGTAGGGTGTTTTTCCTTGCATGTGACTGACCCAGAACAGACCTAGATTCAATCTCTGTCATCCCATATGATCCTCCAAGCCTGCCAGGAACAGTTAGTTTCTGCCAGAACTAACCCCTGAGAGCCGCCGAAAGTGGCACAAAAACAAACAAAAAACAAACAAACAAACAACCCAGGAATTTCAATGCACGTAGATATTTTAGTACCCTTCCACAAACTTCCATTGGGTAAATTCTCTACATCTGACAAAGTAGTAGTATAAAGAATTGACTATGGGACTGGAGCAACAGTACATGGGAAAGTCACTTGTCTGGCACACAGCTAATTCAGGTTCCATTTCCAGAACCCAGCTTGGTCCTCCAAGCTGCACCAAGAGTGATCCCTGGGCACAGAGTAAAGTAAGCCAGGAACACTGCCAGACATGGCTCAAATACAAAAATCAAATAACAAAAAAAGATTTGACTGTGATTTTCTTGACTGGAGAAATTATAAGGGAAAATTACATGATAATTTGGGAGCTTTTATTTACTAGAGTGCAAAAATACATAAAGACCTCCAGATTTTTCACAACTAATACTTAACAATCAAATAACAGGGTCTAACAGGGTAGAAACTCCAATCACTGTAATAGTCAACATATACCTGGGAACAGTGCCCAAAACACATGAAAAAGGAACAACACAAACTCTCGACTACACATTATACCACAAAGAAAACAGCAACACCAGAACAGCAGCATAGAGAGAACAGGTACGTAATCAACCTTCTACAATAATGGCCCATAATAATCCTGTAGAGATCGTATACAGGAACACAGGTAAAGAATACCAAGGCAAACCACTGACTCCAATGGAAACATCCCATAAAACTACGTATTAATGCCTCTATCTTACTATATTTAAAATAACCTCTCAGCTTTTCTGTCCACAGGCGTTCTTGGATACAAAGGGCAGACAAGCTAAGATGGCAGCTCGGGATACCACACGAGATACCATACCCAGTTTGCACTACGAGATGGCCCTGAGAAAACTCTTTAACATACACTTTATCTCTAGGTTTACCTTCTTTTAGGGTTTCAAGCACGTGACCAGTCAGACCACTGAAGCAGTAACAGCGACGTACAGACCCAAACTACATGCTCTATTCACTGAACACATTCAAGCAAACCAGCATTCCCTTGCTATTCTCTCCTCTCTTCTCACCACTTTCTTGGTTATTTTTTTCTTTTCTATTCTCGTCTTTACTTTCTATCCTTTCTCTTCTCCCTTTCTTTCTAATGTATTTTTCTCTTTTCTCCCTCCCTACCCCTTCCATACACCTTACCCTTTCCCCCCTCTGGAAATTCAACTATCCCTCCACCCCTCAATCCCATCCAGACCTCTCTCTATATTAAAACACTTCACCCTCAGTCCTTAATCTATTAGGCAACAAGATCGACCTCCTACCCCCAACGAACCAGTACCCAGCACCCAAGAGAAGGGACACCCAGTCAAACCCACACCTCGTCCCGGGCAAGAAAAGACAGCCAACTCCCCTGCGGACTCATGCTGCGAGGCCCTCCTTACCAACTCCCCCTAACGTGGACTGTTTCTTGAAACCGGACCTAGGTCCAAAAGTATCCCCAATGCAAGAACTCTTCCAAGACCTCCCTGCCGCAAATTTGTACCAACCTGAAGAAGGTCAGGGGGTGTGATAGGAAGACGCCTGGGAACCCACACATCACAAGAAAAACCCAAAAGACAATGGGAAAAACTGTACTTCCAACATAGGCATAAGACCTGTAATACACCACCTCGTTACCTGCTCTCCCCCAAATGTAAGGTAGTCTTTTGCACCACTTTGGTCCTTTAAAAACTTCGCTAACTCATTTTAGTTCTTTTTTTTTTCTCTTAAATTTATTTATTTATTTTTTTTAAATGTTGGTCCTAGATATACATTTGCGAGCACATACATTTTTATTTATTTTATTTTATTATTTTTTTATCATTTTTGGGTATGTGACCTGTGTCTGTTATCCCCTCTGTCCACCCCCAACCACACCGACAATACAATGTAGCTCCACCTCCCCCTGCAAAGACACACTAAATAATGGGGAAATCTTACATATAAAAAAAGAGCTCTTATCTACTAGAGATAGGAACTCATAGTTGTTTACAATACAGGGATATCTCCTACCTTGAAAATATGTCATGTGGAATCACTTAGACCTCAGATGATTAGATACCATTCATCCAGCCTTGAACCCTGGATCCCAGACATAGAATCGGCACAGCTCTTCACAACAGCTGCAGGAAACAAACTCCATCCGGGACAGCCTTAATACTGCGGGGTCAACAACAAGGGCCAGCTCTAACATGATATCCTGACAAAGAGGAAAATGTGAACAACTTGACCTTAGAGCAGATTAGCCTACCTTACCAGCTAACGACAAGACAAAACCAGAAGACTCGGCACCCTTTGGTAGGTCCAAAAGCCAAGATCGTGACTTACAGATGACTGGCTACTAGAACCACGACCAGACAGTATACATCTTGGGACCAATAAAAAAGCCCTAGTTTAGGGTTTGAACTATGACTTGCACAATAAGCATGATCCCCAGTCCCAAAGGTCTGACAGAGACAACTGCAACAGAATGGCCTTCTGGAAGCACAAAGAAAGACGCTAACCTAGGTGCCATCCTAGGTTCAGTGCAAAGACCAAGGTCACCAACCACAGAAGATGGACTAAAACGACACTGAGGTAACAGAACCTCTAGAACCACAAAGACTGACTTCACCATAAGTCCTACCTCAGGATCTGTGCAGATACTGAGACCTCTAAACACAGAGCTCTGAGTGTATCACCCTGGACAGAACAGAAGTCTTCCACACACCAAAAAAAAACCACCGGGAGAATAAATGATCCTGAGCAAAGTCTAGAGCTGATCCCATGACAGTATACTCCAAGGACGGAGAAACCCCATATTTCTTAGGCCATGTGAATTCCTTTTCGAATGACCCCAATATTTACTGTGCCAGGGCAGGAGGGAAAAAAACAAAAATACAAAAAGCACAAAACCTTGGTATTTTATATATATATATATATATATATATATATATATATATATATATATATATATATATATATATACATGTATATATATATCTTTTACCTTCATTTATTATTGTTATTATTATTTTTATTTACCTATCTATTTTGATCGATTTCTCTGTTTGGGTGTGATTATTGAAATCGTTGTCCCCAATTATACTTATTTTTTTCTATTCTTTTCTTTTCCTTCGTTATGTGCTATGCCATGTTTCTTATTTCAAGACCATGGCGTGTTTTTGGTTTGTTTGTTTGTTTTTGTTTTTTTTTGTTTGTTTGTTTTGCTTTGTTTTTCGTCTGTTTTTTGTGGTGCTTATCAATATAGCTGGAGTCCTCACTGGATAATTGACACTTTTTTTGGTACTGGTGGAGCGTTTCACCTTCTTTCTCTCCTTCATCTCCCAAATCGATGATGAGAGCCTCTAGAAGGATTCCACCCATTTTGGGAGTATTAGACTCTTACCCCAGTTTATTTATCCTCTCCTTTTCAGGCAAAACCACGCAACTTGAACTAGCTAGTCCTGCCTACAGTTAGAGGGGGAGATAAGGGAGGCATCAAGACCAAACAGGTGCAAGACTACTAAGTAGTGGGTTGGATACAGAGGGGACCACATATTCTAGCCGCCCTGGGGGTGAGGGAAGAGGAAATGGGAGGTAGGACAAAAACGGAGGGATAGGGAGGACAATTTGGGGATGGGAATCCCCCCTGATTTTATGTAAATATGTACCTAAAATGTTATTGTCAACAATATGTAAGACACTATGATCAAAATAAAAATTATATTAAAAAAAAAGACCTCCAGATTTTTATTTTAAGCCACATTCTGCTACAAATGAATAAGAAATGAAGAATATCTGAATCAGTCTATTATATAAAACTAAAATTAAAAAATACATTTGAAGACCAGAAGGTATAAATGGTTAGGATACTTGCTGAGTATGTAGCTGAGACATGTTGAATTTTGGCAACAAGAGTCCCACAGGCATTGCTGAGTGCAACCTTTGACTTCTTTCCCTTCTGTACTGCTAGGTAAAGCCTTGGTATCCCAGTTACTAAAGGATTTCTCTAGCTCTTGCATTGAACTCCTGACCCATGGCAAACACTATAGTCGATAGGGAAAAACTAAAAGCCTTTACTTTAAGATCGGGCACAAGACAAATTTGCCCACTTCTGTCACTTCTATTTATTATAATACTAGAAATACTTGCCATAGCAATTAGGAAAAACAAAGATATCAAGGTCAGCCAAATAAGAAATGAAGAAGCCAAACTACCACTATCTGTAGATTATATGATACCATATTTAGAAAATCTCAAAGAATCTACTACTGTAAACAATATATTTGTATAGTAAAGTGGCATGCTACAAAATTAATCCACAAAATTTCATGGCTTTTTATATTAAAATAATGAAAGAAAAGTGCTACTTATAAAACAATTTCATTCACAATTATGCCTCAGAAAATTAAGCTCAGAATCAGCTTAGCTGAACAGGTGAAAGAGCTATACAAAGAAAATTACTCAACACTATTTAAAAAAATAAAAGACATTAGGAAATATACATACAACCCCTGCTTATGGATTGAGAGGAGTAATATAATCAAAATGGCAATAGTCCCTAAATCATTGTACAGATTTCATGTAGTCCCAATAAGGATATCAATGACATTTTAAAAGAAATATGCCAACACTTTTGAAATTCATATTGAATAATATGACTCCCAATAGCTAAGTAAATCCTTTAGGAAAAATTGAGGGCATCACTTCATCCAGCTTCAATATATACTATAAAGCATTGG
Organism: Suncus etruscus; assembly: GCF_024139225.1. Taxonomy (NCBI): domain Eukaryota; kingdom Metazoa; phylum Chordata; class Mammalia; order Eulipotyphla; family Soricidae; genus Suncus; species Suncus etruscus. Next base: position 69,422,154 of record NC_064855.1, read on the forward strand.
TTACTAAAATAGCATGCTACTGGAATTGAGACAGACCCTCAGATCAATGGAATAGAGTTGAATATCCTTAAAGCAAAAACTATGAAATGGAGCAAGGAAAGCCTCTTCAACAAATGGGAAAACTGGTCAGCTACATGCAAAAATTAGAAAAAAGAAGAAAGAAAGTCAGACCTCTTTCTAATTCCATACACAAAAGTAAAATCAAAATAACTTAAAGACCTTCAAATCAGACCTGAATACATAACACATAGTATTAAATGAAAGCAGAACTTTGCATGACAATGAAGCTAAATGCATCTTCAATAATGAAACATCATTGCTGAGTGAAGTTAGAGGGAAAGAGACCAACACCAAAAGGTCTCTGTCATATGTGATAGATAAAGAAACAGAATGGTAGAATAATAAATACCCAAAGACAATGTAAATATAAAATTTGAGAACAGATATTTAATAGGAAACATGACACTTGAGGGAACTTGGGATTAGACAAGGAAGGGGCAACATCTATGGTGAAGTAAAGCATTCAATTGGGAGGAGGTGGTGGTGCTAAAAGGTGGTAAAGTGTTATGTATGAAATCCTATCAGCAACAGTACTGTAAAACACAGTGTAAACTTTTGTGTGTATGTGTCTATATGGACTACATATGTATATCAGATAAATATTTAAATATTTCTTATAGAGGCAGACTGATAAAAGTGGGATGTAAATGGAAAGGGTATTGGTGAAGGAGATGGAAGTGGACACTGTTGAAGAGATTGTTAAAACATTGTAAGCCTGGGGCTGGAGAGATAGCACAGCGGTAAGGCGTTTGCCTTAGACGCAAAAGGACGGTGCTTTGAATCCTGGCATCCCATATGGTCCCCTGAGCCTGCCAGGAACAATTTCTGAACATAGAGCCAGGAGGAGCGCCTGAGCACTGCAGGGTGTGACCCAAAAACAAAACAAAAAAAATTGTAAGCTTAAAACTCAATCATGAAAACTTTGTAATTTCAAGATGACTAAATTTCTAAAAATTAAAAAGTGAGAGTGTTATTTAACACATACCACTATTTAAAAATACATTATTTGTTCTTTTTCATGAAAATAATGAGTTTAATATTTTTTTCACTAGTTTCTAATACTAGAGAACATAAGATTGATCATTTCCCCCAGCATCTTTTATGTAATAAGTATTTATACAAGTGGAAAACTTAATGCTAACAGAAACAAGTTTGACCATACTTTTAAAATTATGGGATAATTTCTAATTCTGTGGTCATTCACTCCTATGCCATCAACTCCAACATAGGAAACTATGAGAAATATAACCACTAGTAAAATTAAACCTGCAATTATAGCACCAGATCCTAGGTTATGTTGATTTTCTTTATTTTGTAACATGTACATAGATATAAAAGTCTTTCTTATTTTCCTCTCAGACATTGACCTTATAAATTCATAGTTTGTCATATATCAATAATTTTTTATTTAGTATAGTTTTTCTCTCCCCTCCCTTATTTGTCTCTCAAGTTTGGATTTTGCATTCTTGGTTCACATATGCTTAGTCACAGTGTTCTAGTGATCCCAGGTGCCCTGGAGCACAATAGCATTGTGGTCACACGTGGCAATGTGGGGCTTGATGAGAGTGGCTGTGCTACATACCTGGCCTCCAAGATAGCTTTGAACTTGCTTCCTGTTTATTTCAATTAATAATTGATTTTTAAGACTGTCATCTAATGTCATGGTGACAATATATTCAATATGATTATTATAACATAATACAAAATTTATATTTATTTATTATTTATTAAAAATAAAATAATTAAAAAATATATGTTTAAAACTCAACTATCAGAAACTATAAATCACAATACATAGAAGTTAATAAAAATAATAGATATTAAGTAAATCTGTATTTTATCTTGTACATTCAGCCAATAATTTTCCTTGTTGCAATTTGGAGTTTTCACCATATTTCCAATGAAGGTTCATCACAATGTTTGCTAATACTCACTATCAAATTCTAGACCATTTTATAAGTAACCATTATTTCTTTTACCCATTACCCTGAATGCTTCTAAATTCTTGGCACTATATTCAGCTTCCAGATTTTCCTCATTAAACTCCCACTTCTTTTTTTGTTTGTTTTGTTTTGTTTTGTTTTGGGGCCACACCCGGCAGTGCTCAGGGGTTACTCCTGGTTGTCTGCTCAGAAATAGCTCCTGGCAGGCAGAGTGGACCATATGGGATACCGGGATTTGAACCAACCACCTTTGGTTCTGGATCGGCTGCTTGCAAGGCAAACGCCGCTGTGCTCTCTCTCCAGGCCCTAAACTCCCACTTCTAAATAAAAATTTATCTTCTATCAGCATTACAGTTTTTGCATAATAATACCTTGATTTTTTTCATAGCTGCAACAAATTTTTGGATCAGTATTGTTAATTTAAAATAATTCATTTTCATTTCTTTTTTTTTTTTTTTTTTTTTTGGTTTTTGGTTTTTGGGCCACACCCGGCGGTGCTCAGGGGTGACTCTTGGCTGTCTGCTCAGAAATAGCTCCTGGCAGGCATGGGGGACCATATGGGACACCAGGATTCGAACCAACCACCGTTGGTCCTGGATCGGCTGCTTGCAAGGCAAACACCGCTGTGCTATCTCTCCGGGCCCTTCATTTCATTTTCATTCAAATAATTTATTAGGGAGATGTCCTAGCTAATTCAAATGATACAAATGGGACCAGATAGATAGTAAAAGAGATAAGTCTTACATGCCTTGTTTTGAATCCTAGCACTGGATATTGTCCCCCAATCAAACCCAGTGGTCTCTCCTGAGCACAGAGCTAGGAAAAGCCCCTGAACACCAGTAGGTATGGCCCCAAAACAGAAAAAAAAATTTTAAACATGATTTACTTTAGTGTCAGAAAAATAGAAGGCTTAACGCACTTGCCTTGCATGTAGCCAAACCTGGTTTGATTCCTGGTATTGCATATGGTTGCCTTTAGGATTGACCCTTACGCATAGATACAGGAGTAAACCCTGAGCATTGTTAGGCCAGGAGCAGTAGGAGAAGTAGCAAAATACAGCAGGGCAGGGAGTCCAGTACACAGTTTCTTCACCAATTCAGCAGCAACCATCCAGCAGGAGCAATCTGGCAGGGACCTACCACTTCAGTCTCAGCTTTATATAACCCCAGGCCAATGGCCCTCTAGCAGCAATTACAAGGGGTTGGCTTCTGGTAACTGACATCTTCACCCTTACAGGGACAGTAGCAGCTATGGCTGACCAGAAGCCATAAGAGTCTCTTTTTCCTTAGGTTGAAATAAAAACTGATTAGACTTGAATACCAAATTCAAAGTCAAAGACAACAGGATCAACAAGCTGTACAAGTGGGAAACTTCCTCTAGCATTAACAGGGGTAAAGGAGATGTGGGATGCATGCTGGGTACAGGAACTGAGGAGGACAACACTGGTGGTGGGAATGCCCCTCATTCATGGTCACTATTGCCTTAAATATTACCACGAAAGATTTGTAATTAACTTTTACCACAATAAAAATGTATTAAAAATAGAAGCCCCCCTCCCCCAGGGACCCCGAGCACAGGCACGAGCGGACTGGGTGAGTCCCTTCCCCCAGGTGGGCGCCTAGACCAGCAAGTTGAGCAAGCCGCCCTGGGACCCCCAAGCCCGAATGAAAGGTAGGAGGGGTGAGGAGAACCCTGCGCCGCTGGGGCAGACTAGGGCCAATAGATGGGGGAGATAAGACCAACCACCTGGACCCTTGGGTGACCTAGAGCAGTCCACCCCCCCCCCCTGAGCCCTGGAATGGACCTGGGACTCCCCAAGGGCTGAGGACAGAGCCGGCAGGGTTTGGCTCATGGAATTCCTTCAACTGAGGCTTGGAGGGGGCGGAGCTCCATTGACTCCCAGAGAGAGGAGGGAGGATAGAGAGCTAGGCTCAACAGCGCCAGCAACCATTGTGGCCAGTAGCGGAACTGCACCGCTGACGGAAATAAGGAGCAGAAAAGTGACAATACCCACGGAAGGAAGGCTGACCTCTAGGTAGCAAAGGGGAGGAGAAAGAGCTAGATTAAACAAGCTCACCCAACAGCTCCCTCTAGAACCACCTTCAGGAAGGAGACCCATCTCCATGCCACAGGGGACCAAAGCAGGCCGAAATTAGAAGGCACAGCACTCCAAAGCACACCGTTAAATACAAAGAAATATGCGTAAATCAAGGAGAACCCTAATATCTGGAGATACCATGACAAACCCTAGCAAGTTTCCAAGTCCACCAAAATGCACAGATCCATGGGAAGAAGACCTAAAAGCTGCCATGAGGAAGGCCAAATCAATAAAAGAAATGAAAGAAACCCTAGCTACCGAGTATAAGAAATCCATGGATGAACAGATCAGCCAAATTAAAGAAGAAATGTTAAAGAACATGAGAGATTCCATACAAAAAGAAGTGAAGGAATTAAAAGACAAAGTAACAAGCCTTACGAGCAGAAACACAGAGTTGGAGAAGCACATTGAAGAACTCGAAGGAAAACTGCAAACAAAAAATGACCAAGAAACCAACAAAGAAATAAAAGGCAAAGCACTGGAAGGAAAAATCCAATATCTAATAAAAAAGGACAAAAGAAACAATCTAAGAATTGTGGGTATACCAGAAGGGGAGGAAATAGGGAAAGAGAAAGAACAGGTAGTCAGGGAGATAATAACAGAGAACTTCCCCACCCTCTGGAAAGAAACTTCAGGGCAAATCCAGGAAGTCAAGAGAGTCCCTAATAAAACAGACCCTAGTAAACCAACACCAAGACATATAATAATCCAAATGCAAAAAACAAAGAGAAGGAGGAACTCCTTAAAGCAATAAGGAAGAAAAAAGAACCTCAAGTACAAAGAAAAGGACATAAGAATCAAACCAGATCTCCTATTTGAAATAATTCAAGCAAGAAGACAGTGGAATAACATATTTAAATGACTGAATGAAAGACATTTCCAACCCAGGGTCCAATACCCTGCAAAACTATCATTCATATGGGAGGGCAGACTAAAAACATTCTCAAACATGAACGAACTTGAACTATTTGTGCAAACTAAGCCGATCCTAAATGACTTACTCAGAGATAAATTACACGATCCAAACCCCCGATTGTAACAAAAACCATTCCACACAATACAACTGCACAACAGTCCTCTCTCTCAATAATTTCCCTAAATGTTAACGGACTAAACTCTCCAATTAAAAGACACATAGTAGAAAATTGGGTTAGGAAAAATAAACCGGACTTCTGCTGTCTGCAAGAAACTCACCTACCACTACAGGATAAGCACTGGCTTAGAATAAAAGGATGGAAAGTAATTATACAGGCCAATGGAAAACAAAAAAGAGCAGGGACAGCCATTCTTGTATCAGACCAAATTGCATTCAATCTCAAGAAAGTGATCAAAGACAAAAAAGGTCACTACCTACTGATCAGGGGAACATTAGATCAAGAAATACTAACCCTGGTCAATATCTATGCACCTAATGTAGAGCCAGCAAAATATGTGAGGCAACTGCTCACAAAACTGGAGAAACACATGAAGGGAAATGTGATAATAGTAGGGGACCTCAATACTCCACTATCACCACTGGACAGATCCAACAAACAGAAAAATAGCAAAGCAATAAGAGCCCTAAATGAAAAATTAGAATATCTAGGGCTAATAGACTTATATAGAGCCCTCCACCCCCAGAAAGCAGAATACACATTCTTCTCAAGCCCACATGGATCCTTCTCCAGAATAGACCATGTCTTAGGCTACAAAGCCAACCTATATAAGACCAAAAATGTAAGGATCATTAGAAGTACCCTATCAGATCACTATGCAATAGAGGTCAAAATTGTCTCCAAGAAGAAACAATGGAGAAAAACTAATACCTGGAGATTAAACAACATGCTGCTCAACAACAGCTGGATCAAAGAAAAACTCAAGGAAGAAATAAAAAAGATTCCTTGAGACAAATGATAATGAGGAGACAACTTGTCAAAATTTGTGGGACACAGCAAAAGCAGTAATTAGGGGGAAACTCATAGCAATACAGGCCTATGTCAAGAAACAGGAAAACAACAAAATCATCAATTTAAACGATCACCTCAAAGAATTGAAACAGCAGCAGCAGAGAAATCCAACCACGACCAGAAGGCAAGAAATAATAAAAACCAGAGCAGAAATAAACAACATAGAAACTAATAAAACAATACAAAAAAATCAATGAGACCAGGAGTTGGTTTTTCAAAAAAAATAAACAAGATAGACAAACCACTGGCAAAACTCACCCAAAAAAAAGGGGGAAACACCCAAATTAGTAGGATCACAAATGAAAGGGGAGATATTACAACAGAACCCCAAGAAATACAACATATCATGAGATCATATTATGAACAACTATACTCAATTAGGCTAGAGAACCCAGCAGAAATCGACAGATTCCTAGAAAAATAACATCTTCCAAGACTGGAAAAGGAAGAAATATAAAGCCTAAATAGACCAATCACCTCAGAGGAAATTGAAGATGTAATTAAGAAACTCCCTAAGAACAAAAGTCCAGGCCCAGATGGATTTACAGGTGAATTCTACCAAACATTTCGAGAAGACCTACTACCACTTTTCCATAGGCTCTTCCAAACCATAGAGAAAACAGGAATCCCCCCCCCAATTCCTTTTATGAGGCCAAATTCACAGTCATTCCCAAAGATGGCAAAGACACCACCAAAAAAGAAAACTACAGACCAATTTCACTAATGAACATAGATGCAAAGATACTCAACAAAATTTTATCAAACCGAATCCAGCACTTCATCAAAAAGATCATACATTATGACCAAGATTTATACCAGGAATGCAAGGTTGGTTCAACATACGCAAATCAATCAACATTATACATCACATGAACAACAAGAAAGACAAAAACCACATGATCATATCAATTGATGCAGAGAAGGCGTTTGACAAAATCCAACACCCTTTCATGGTAAAGACACTCAGCAAAATAGGTTTAGAAGGAACCTTCCTCAAGATAGTTACAGCTATCTATGAAAAACCGACAGCCAACATTATACTTAATGGCGAGAAACTAGAAGCATTCCCACTAAGATCAGGAACTAGGCAAGGCTGTCCACTCTCTCCACTTTTATTCTATATAACCTTAGAAGTCCTAGCAATAGCAATCCGACAAGAGAAGGGAATCAAAGGAATCCAAATTGGGAAAGAGGAACACAAACTATCTATTTGCAGATGATATGATGATATACATTGAAAACCCCAAAGAGTCCACAGTAAAACTTCTAGAAATAATTAACCAATACAGCAAAGTGGCTGGATACAAAGTCAATACATAAAAGACAGTAGTTTTTCTATATACAAACAATGAAGTTGAGGAGAGAGGGATTAAAAATACAATTCCATTTAAAATAGTATCAAAAAATATCAGGTACCTAGGAATCAACCTAGATTTAATGCAATCCCTATCCAAATTCAAACACCATTCTTTAAAGAAATAGAACAATCAATCACAAAATTCATCTGGAATAACAAAAAACCCAGGATAGCCAAACACATATTGAGAAACAAGAAGCTGGGCTGCATCTCCTTACCTAATTTGAAACTATACAATAAAGCTATAGTAATCAAAACAGCATGGTACTGGAACAGAGACAGGACCTCAGACCAGTGGGTCAGAACAGAATTCCCAGACATAAAGTTTCAGATATACAGCCAACTAATATTTGATAAAAGAGGCAATAACTTGAAATGGAACAAAGAAAGCCTATTCAACAAATAGTGTTGGTACAACTGGAAAACCACATGTACAAAAGTGAAAATTGACCCATACCTCACTCCTTATACAAAAGTCAACTCAAAATGGATCAAAGACCTTGAAATCAGACCCGAATCTATAAAGTTTATCGAGAACAAAATAGGCAGAACACTTGAAGACATATATATCAAAAAGGTCTTCGAAAATGGAGCACCAATGGCAAGAACTTTATCATCAAACATAAACAAATGGGACTACATCAAACTAAAAAGCTTCTGCATGGCGAAAGAAACCTTACTTAATGCAAGAAGACAGTTAACAGAATGGGAAAAAATCTTTTCACTCGACATATCAGATAAAGGGCTGATATCTAGAACATACAAAGCACTCAGAAAGCTGAGCCCCCCAAAACCAAATAAAGCCATAAAAAATGGGGAGATGAAATGAATAGACACTTCTCTGAGGAAGACAGAAGTATGGCCAACAAACACATGAAAACACACTCACCTTCACTCATCATCAGAGAGATCCAAATCAAGACAACAATGAGATACCACCTTACACCAGTAAGGATGTCTTACATCAAAAATAATGGGAACAATCTCTGTTGGCGGGGATGTGGTATGAAAGGAACTTTCATCCACTGCTGGTGGGAATGCCCCCTAGTCCAACACCTATGGAGAACAGTCTGGAGAGTGCTCAAAGAACTCAGAATTGAGCTGCCATTTGACCCAGCAATTGCTCTACTAGGCATATACCCCCAAGTTGGAAGGACATTGTTTCCAAAATACATGTGCACCACACTATTTATTGCAGCACTCAGTATAATAGCCAAGTCTTGGAACCAACCTCGATGTCCAACAACAGATGAATGGATCATTAAGATGTGGTATCTATACACAATGGAATATTACATGGTAGTCAGAAATGATACAATCACAGACTTTGCAGCAATGTGGATGGACCTAGATCATGTTATGTTAAACAAAGTAAGTCAGAAGACAAAAGATAAACACAAAATGATAGCACTATTCTGAAGCACCTAGAACATACATCTTATACACAACTAACACTCAACAATCAAATAATAGGGTTTAACAGGGTAGAAACTCTAAACACTGTAATAGTCAACATATATATACTCGAGAGCAGTGCCCAACATACATGAAAAAGGAAGAACACAAACTCTTGACCGCATTATACCACAAAGAAAACAGCAACACCAGAAACAACAGCATAGAGAGAACAGGTATGTAATCAGCCTTCTACTACAAAGGCCCACATTAATCCCTTGGAGATTGTATACAGGATCACAGGTAAAGAATACCATGGGAAATCACTGACTCCAATGGAAACATCCCATAACATCATGTTTTAATGCCTTATCTTACTATATTTAAAATAACCTCTCAGCTTTTCTGTCCACAGGCATTCTTGGATACAAAGGGTGGACAAACCAAGATGGCAGCTCGGGATACCACACGAGATACCATACCTAGCTGGCACTACGAGATGATCCCAAGAAAACTCTTTAACATACACTTTATTTCAAGGTTATACCTTCTTTTAGGAATCGAAGCACGTGACCAGTCAGAACACCGAAGCAGTAACCGTGACATACAGACTTAAACTACAGACTTAAACTACAGACTCTACTCATCGAACACATTCAAGCAAACTAACATTCCCTCACTATTCTCTCCTCTCTTCTCACTACTTTCTTTTTTTATCATTTCTTTTCTACTCTTCTCACCACTTTTTTTCTTTTCTCTTTTCCTTTTCTTTCTAATGTATTTTCTCTTTTCTCCCTTCCTACCCCTACCATATACCTTCCCCTTTCCCCTCTTTGGAAATCCAACTACCCCCTCACCCCTCATTCTCATCCAGACTTCCCACTGTATTAAAACTCTTCACCCTCAGTCCTTAATCTATTAGGCATCAAGATTGACCTCCTACCCCAATGAACCAGTACCCAGTACCCAAACAAAGAGTCACCCAGTCAAACCCACACTTCGTCTCCTGCAAGAAAAGGCAGCTAACTCCCCTGCGGACCCATGCTGTGCGGCCCTCCCTACCATCTTCCCCTAATGTAGACTGTTACTTGAAACCGGACTTAGTTCCAAAAGTAGTCCCAATACAAGAACTCTTCCAAGACCTTCCTGCCGTAAATCTTTTGCCAATCTGAAGGTCAGGGGGTGTGATGGAAAGGTGCCTGGGAACCCACACACTACAAGAAAAACCCAAAAGACAATGGAAAAACATGTACTCCCAACATAAACATAAGACCTGTATTACACTTCCTCTTTACCTGCCTTTCCCCAAATGTAAGGTAGTCTTCTGCATCACTTTGGTCCTTTAAATACTTTGTTAATTCATTTTTTAATTGTCTGTTCTACATATACATATGTGAGCACGTACATTTTTAATCCCATTTTTTTAAATCTTTTTTGGGTATGTGACCTGTTTCTGTTTTCCTCTCTGTCCACCCCCAAATGCATCAACAATGTAACATAGCACCATTTCTCTCTGCAAAGGCACACTAAAAAAAGGGGAAGTCTTACACATAAAAAAGAGCTCTTATCTACTAGAGATAGGAACTCATAGTTGTTTACAATACAGGGATAACTCCTACCTTGAAAATATGTCATGTGGAATCAACTAATCAGGAGATTAGATCCCATCTGTCCAGCCTTGAACCCTGGATCCCAGTCACAGAAATGGCACAGTTCTTCACAACAGCTGCAGGAAACAAACCCCATCCAGGACAACCTTAATACTGCTGGAACACCAATGAGTGCCAGCTTTGATACGATATCCTGACAATGAGGAAAATGGGAACGACATGACCTAAGAACAGGTTATCCTACCTTACCAGCCATCGATAAGTCAAAATCAGAAGACTTGTCACCCGTTGGTAGGTCCAAAAACCAAGATCGCGATCTACAGATGACTGGCTGCTAGAACCATGACCAGACTGTATATATCTTGGGACCAATAAAAAAAGCCCTAGTCTAGGGTTTGAACTACGATCTGCACAACAACCATGATCCCCAGTTCCAAAGGTCTGGCAGAGACAACTGTAACGGTATGGGGCTTCTGGAAACACAAGAAAAGGCGTTATCCTAGGTGCCATCCCAGGTTTAGTGCCAAGACCAAGACCACCAACCACAGAAGATGAATTAAAATGACACTGAGGGAACGAAACTTCTAGAACCACAAAGACTGACTTCATCATAAGTCCGATCCCTGGAACTGTGTAGATACTGAGATCGATAGATACAGAGATCTGATTGTATCACCTAGGACGGAACAGAAGTCTTCCAAACAACACAAAAACACCACCGGAAGAGTAAAGGAACCTGAATAGAGGCTATAGTTGATCCCGTGACAATATACTCCAAGGGCGGAGAAACTCCATATCTCTTAGGCCAAGTGAATTCCTTTTGGAATGACCCCAATATTTACTGTGCCAGAGCAGAAGGGAAAGAAACAAAGCACAAAATATTATTTATCTTTTTATATATTATTTTTATCTTCATTTATTATCATTATTATTATATTTAACTATTTTTGGTTGATTTTTGCGTTTTGGTGTGGTTATTGAAGCTGTTGCCCCCATTTACACTTTTTTCTTTTCTTTTCTTTTCTTTTCTTTTCTTTTCTTTTATTTTATTTTATTTTATTTTCTTTCATTATAAGCTCTGCCATGTTTCTTATCTCAAGACCGTGGCGGGGTTTTTTTTGTTTGTTTTGTTTTGTTTTGTTTTGTTTGTTTTTGTTGTGGTGGTGCTTAGCATTATTGTTGGAGTCCTCACTGGATATTTGACACTTCTTTTTGAACTGGTGAAGTGTTTCACCTTTTTCTCCTTCGTCTCTCTAACTGAGGATGAGACCCTCTAGAAGAATTCCGCTTATTTTCTGTGTATTAGACCTTTACCCCAGTTTACTACTATTCCCTTCTTCAAACAAAACGACGTAACTTGAACTAGCTAGTCCTGCCCCCCAGTTAGAGGGGGAAATAAGGGAGGCACCAGGACCAAACAGGTGCAAGACTACTAAGTATTAGGCTAGATACAGAGGGAACAACATATTCTGGCAGCCCTAGGGGTGAGGGAAGAGCATATGAGAGGTAGGACAAAAACGGAGTTGTAGGGAGGACAAATTGGCGATGGAAACCCCCCTGATTTTATGTAAATATGTACCTAAAATATTATTGTCAACAAAATGTAAGCCACTATGATCAAAATAAACATTAAATTTAAAAAATGTATTAAAAAATAAACAAATAATAAAAGAGTGTGGCCCCAAAACCAAACAAATCCAAAAAAAACCTCCAAAATGACACAACTGCATAGCTAATTTGACATCTTTGAATGAAAATTCAGCATTTATATCATACTGGAAATGTACAGAAAAATAATCTAAGTAATAATAAATATTAAGCATTTAGCTCTTTGGATAGTATCTTGATTTATTTTTAATCAAGATAAATGTATTGCCTTGCTTCTAGAGGCTGGAAGTCTTAAATCATGGTAAGAGCAATGTTGGTTCCTTTTAAAAAAAATTTAGTTTTAAATTGAAGTTCAATTAACAGTATTACAATAGTGTTAACTCTAATAGTTTTGATGGGCCACATTTCTTCACTTTTACTCCCACAAAGTGCTCCATACTCACCAATTCTGTCCATGTCATATCTAGTCTAACTCTTCCTCCTCATTTATCTCTTTCCCTACACTACCTGGTAATACAAGTTTTCATCAAAAGTTAAGACTTTTTTCTCATGTATTATTTTCCATTTCCTCATTACCTGTTATTTTGGGGGGAACCACACCCAGCAGTGCTCAGGGGTTACTCCTGGCTCTGCACTCAAAAGTCACTCCTGGCAAGCTCAGGGGACAATATGGGATGCCAGAAATCAAAATCAGGTTCATCCTATGTCAGCCTCATACAAGGCAAATGCCCTACATCTGTGCTATCACTCTGGCCCCTATTGTCCATTCCCTTGTCTTTTTTCCTATATGTTGCAGATGAATGACATAATTTCAAATTGCAATAGACTACAAGATTTTGTCTTTTCTTAAAGTTTGGTAGTATTCAATTTGGTATATATACCACAATTTTCTTATCCAATCAGATGTCATCAGATGTTTAGATTTGTGGTAACTAGATTAAGCTCATATAGTTAAAATGTAAAATTAACACTTTTACTAGCACACTATCCCATTGTGATTGAGATGGAAAGGATCAAGAAGGCAGAGGATAGTGAAAAAAAATAGAGTAATAGTGACTAAATTATTAGTGCAAGAATAAAGTCCTGCAATTAAAATCCAAACTTCTACCTACATGGTCATGTTCTATGACCATAGAACAGTTCTATCTAAACTGTATCGTGTATTGGAAAAATACAAAGTTCCACTGCCAAACTATTCACTATGTGTTGAGAGTACATAGAGTCGGGAGTCCTTGGGAAAGTGTTGATGCAATATCAACTGAAGGATGGGCCAATGAGAATAAGAAATGAGTAGGGAAAGGAACTAGCCTGTGCAGAGGTCCTATCTAATATGAGAGAGGAATTATATTAAGATAGTACCTAGAAATTAACCATCACAGTTCCTGGCACACAGTAATGATAAATAATGTTAACAGTAATGTTAGTAGTGGTAATCTGATAATAACATGAAGATGGTGGTAATGATGGTGGTTATGGTGATATTAAGGTAATAGAAGTGGTAGGAAGGTGAAGTAATGGAGAAGATAAAAGTGGTGGAGATGGAAATGATATGAAGGTGATGGAAGTGGTGGCAATATGGGTAAAAGTTGTAGTGATGAACATAACATGATGAGGAGCATCTCCTTTAAAATTATTTTCATCTGATTTTTATATGTGTGGATATATCTCCCTGAACCTGTGTTGTCAGTCTTAAACTGTAAGTTCCATTGTGCTTGGCTCTGATTCCACTAACCCTCAGTCAACTGATTGAGATTAATTCTTTTTCCTAGATTCCAGCTCACTTTTTAGTAAAATTACATATTCAAAATGAATTTCCTAAAGGTCAGACAGGAAGAGGCAAAAAACAAACTAGAAATATAAATCATGGATATTTAGCTAAAAGTTCTGTTATTTCTAATTTCTTAGTGTAGTAATGATAGATTAATAATCAATGATGATTGATTTAACCTTTACAAATGGAAGAATCATATACTGTGTTCATTATTGTATGGGTGACTGGTTTCTCCAGAGTAAAATCCAGAGTAAAGCCTAATATCATTAGAAGTTTCTCAGTAGTTGCAGATCAAAGAAAATGGTATTTTCCTGGAATAAACAGTATTTCTTCCAAGTAGGCCTTCTTTCAGACCACATCTTAGTGATGAAAGTCTAAAGCAGCATAAATTTTCTGACAAACATGTAGATTGTATGGAAATCATAGTTTTCTTATTCACCTTCCCATTTACCAGGCATCTCAAATAAGTAAACATAATATATTTTCAATATTCCTAAATGTTATGGGAACATATGTAGTAAAATATAATTTGCATGGAGGACTAAAAATTTAACATGACACCTCTTTCTGCAGCTGCTATCTATTTAAGAAAGTTCAAAGGATGAGAGAATTCAGAATTTACAAACACTGAATTCCCACACTCAAGCTATTTCCATAATAGTCAAATAAAACTTAGAAAAAAAGAGAAAGGCCATATAGAAAGCTCTATGATTGTTCATCCTTGCTTTCTTCTAAGTAAATTGAGTAGTTTCTATTAGGTTTCACATGATTTGTTTGATAGTTGTGTCCAGTAGACAGGTACCTGAAAGAGGAGAATATGAGAACTGCTATCATAAATTTAAGAAATTGTGATATCCCTACAAATATATGGAGAATTATAACACATAGGGTTTAGAGATGCATTCTTCCTAATTAAATTTTGAAAATATGCCTCAATCTACATAGGTAAATTTCTTTCCATGGGAAAAAGAGACTATTGCTTTTTTTTAGTTTTTCCATGCCACAGAAAAATTATATTATACAGCATTTATCACTGTTTTCCTTATATTGTTTTACTCCAACTTTTGAATACCTAAAATTTTTTAGAAACTCAGAATTTCTCTTTATATATTAAATATTAATATGATAATGTAAAATAAGTATAAAATAATTTAAATATGATTACTATAATAAAAATATCATTGCCCAATTGTCATGAGTAGTTACAGATAAATATATATAAATCACTATATATATTTTTTTAGTCTAATAAAAGTCCTAAAATATGTAAATTATTATGTGATATACTTCTGACAACATTCTCTTCAGTTGACATACAGAACAGGAATTTGAATGAAGTAGAAAAAAAATCACCACATATGCTGACACTATCATTTTTTATAAATGTCATGGTCTGTGAATGTTTGGAATCATAGTTTATTTTCCCACACTCGGTCCTTCTATACCTTGGTCATTTTCCCCATCATTCTCACCACTTAATAATTATAACTTTAAATTTTCTTACAGATGGGGTTATATGGCTAGATAACTGACTTGATATTCATGTATAATCAGTAAACTTTATTTGATAAACCAAACTAGCCATGAAACAACAAATTTAAATTCTTGGATGTAAAAGTGTTGTTGCTTGCTTACATGCACTGGTCCCACTTACTCACCTGCATGGATATAATGGATACCTTAGTTTTCTTCTCAACAAAAGTAAAGATTTAACCAGGTTTATATGAAATAGTTATTTTGTGTTTGTAAAAAGTCTTTTAGGTCACATTATTATTAATTATAGAGCTTTAAAAATGATTGAGAAGATAAAGGAGAGAAAGAGGTAAGCTGAGAAGTAGAATAACAGAGATGAGGAAGAAATGGAACAGGTGAAGGAGAAAAAATAGAAGAGGTCCTTTCTATTCAATTTCATATGGAGTTTCCTATAGGAAGGGACACATAGAAGCGTAGATAGCACTTCCCTCATGCTAATCACAGAGGCTGCTTGAAGAAACTACTGTAAATCAAGGGTTCTTGGAGGAGCATTGCCCTACACAAATACATATGTATATACACAAAGCATACTCTATATTCATATGTGTATGTGCATTTCCTCTCCCAGGAAGAGGAGACAAAACTTTCTTTGATATACAAGGCAGCCCATAACTTCAAGTATTTGTTAAAATGTGTTTTTGAAATTGGAGTTTTTTCCTGACTGTCAAACTTAAGTCACTTACTAGTTCTCCTTAAATGTACCCTTAACCTGGCTAATGAGCCCACAGTTCAGATTAAACTATCAGTTCTTTGCAGTTTTCCAACATCCTTTCCCATTTGTTCTATACTTTGTTATTCAAAAATCCCCTGGAGATAAATATATCACCTCACCCTACTTCCAATGTACAGAACAACAGTTTGAAAGTCAGAGACCTCAAGTGGCTTGCTCAAGTTCATAAGCGGTGGTAGCCTAATAAACTGAGAATGTGTGCCTCCAACTCCTAGGTCATAGTTTGTTGTTGCAGAATAGTTTGTTCTAATCCAGTTTCTATTATGTGCAAGAATTCAGAGAAGTATGAGATATCAAAGACATTAAAATATAAAAAAATTTTCCTCCCATGAAAAAAAAGTTTTTAATACACTCAACCCAAATTTATATGTATCCTTAAAACATACGTTGTCTTTCTCAGAGATAGATTTAATCAAATAATTTAAAGGCAGACAGGGTTCTTATTAGACAATAAAGTGGTTTATTATGTTGTCACAAAACTCCAAAAATATCATAAATAAACAACTAAGGTTACTCTGCATGTATTTGATAACATATTTTGCTTGAAAATAAAAAGAACCAGCAACTTGCTCATAGAATAAATTATCTTCTTCCATAGTATACATTATAAACATAAATATTTGTACAAATAAATATTTGCTAAGATTTGTGATAAAGTCATTAGTCCTTATTTTTCATTTCTCCCCATATCCACATTATTTTACACAAAAGTATGTGATATATACATACCCAAAGTGAGTAAGAACAACTCTACGGTCCTTAGCTTTAAATTTGGACGTAATGATTTGCTTTGCCAATAAGATATTGACAGAATTATACCATGTCCATTATGAGACAAGACTTAAGACTAACCTCATTCATTCTGCTATAACATTAGAAAGATCATGCCAAACTAATCTACAGGTATTGAAATTTGAAGCTGAATATTTGGTATAAAGCTACACCAACTTAATCAGCCCACCTAAGCTTCTTCTATTTTAACCAAAGACATTTTTCTCTAAGTGTGTGCAACTCTAAACTAACTACAATTCTGCTCTTAAGAAAGAATATAAGGGAAAAAAGGAAAGAAAAGAAAATTGTAATAACAAATAATGTATTATCTTATGAAAATTTAACAAACAAGGCAATAATAATTAAACTTTTCTATTTCATTTTAGTAACAAAATTTTAGACTCCTAAGGCATTCTAACCAATCATTAACAAATCATTAGCCTCCGTTTCCTCTTCTACATTCATCCATTGTTCTTGATCACATGACAGTTTGTGACTACAAAGTAGAAATTATAAAGATAATGAGTTACTGAGAGAATAGACTCAGCATTGAGCATCAATTTAGTTGATAAACTATGATGAAAACCTAGATTTATCATAATGCCTTGGGAATATTGTTAGAAAGTTAGCTGCATCCTAGCATTCTTTTCTAGAGCTAAAACCCCAGAATATCATTCAAGAATCCAGTAGACAAAGACACTTTTAAATATGTATATTTATGTGGACGTATGTTTTAATAAAATAAGGTATAAATCAAGAAATAATAGGGCCAAAGTAGTGGCACAAGTGGTCGGGCATATGCTTGCATATGCTAACCTAGGAGAAACCTAAGTTAGATCCCCCAGCATCCCATATGGTCTCCCAAGTCAGGATTGATTTCTGAGCACATACCCAAGAGTAACCCCTGAGCATCACTGGGTATGGACCACTCCCCACAAAGAAAAAAAGAAATATAAAAACTATAAGAATAAATATAAAACTATAAGTCCTGAGGCCGAAAAGATAGCATGGAAGTAAGGCGTTTGCCTTTCATGCAGAAGGTCATTGGTTCGAATGCTGGCATCCCATATGGTCCCCTGAGCCTTTCAAGAGCAATTTCTGAGCATGGAGCCAGGAATAACCCCTGAGTGCTGCCTGGTGTGACCCAAAAACAAAAACAAACAAACAAACAAAAACCTATAAGTCCTAGGAATCCAATGAACTCTCACTGTGGGCACTGCTAAAAGTAGATCTGGAAAATAAAAAATTTTAGTATTCCTTTAGAATTACCAGATAAAATTGTACCAAGAAGATAAAAATCCTAGAGATAAAGTCTCTGGGAAAAATAAAGATGATACTAAGAGTTGTATTATTTTAATAAAAAATATATCAGTAGAAACATTACAAATATAGCAATAATAAAATTGAGAGAAATCTATATAAGAAAAAATCATAATATTCTAGAATCTACAGTGTATCTAATTTACATAAAATAATCTACCTTACTTAATTGCTTAACAAAAAATTGTAATAGACAAAGGATAAGAGGAAAAGGAGGATAAGAAGAGTCAAGTACAGATTTACTATAATAGGAAATAAATATATAGAATTTTAAATGAATAAATTAAGAAATAGCAAAATAAGCATATCAGTTATAGACATGGATATTGGTATCATTGAAATTAATAAAGGTTATTTTTTATTGAGTGTGGGGAAATGGGAAAAATAGATGGAGAACTATTACTTTTAGAATTATAAATTTTACAAAATTGTTTGATTTAAAAAAAAGTTATTCAGGACCAGGGAAATTGTATAGCAGGTAAGGTATGTGCTTTGATACCTTGTTTTGGTGCCTTGTTCATATATGCTAGGGTATGCTCATACCTTGTTTTGGTGCCTTGTTCATATATGCCAGGGCATGCCTAAGCTTTTAGGGGGGCTCAGCCCACCAAATGTATCCTCAGATTTTCCTGGTGGGTAGAACTAATTTAACCCCCATGGGGTTCCTCAAAAGACCCACTGTGGACGCCTTTTTCCCCTGCGTGGATGATTGAGAAATTTTCAAAGAGACACCTGGCATTACATTTTCAGCCAGTATTTGACTATCTCTCCTTTGTATATTCAAGCAAAATAATAGCCTCTATCAAATAATTTGGCTCAGAAATTCCAGCACCAAAATTTTTTTGAGAACCCCTTTTTCTGAATATAGTCAGCCCTAAAAGCAAAGACAATTTTTCTCTCCTTTTCAAATATGTCCTTTGCAGCTGCAGTTTCTGTAACAAGAATACAGATTTTGACTTTTGACCCTCCTTTAGAAATAGGGAAGCTCTTTTTTGGGGATTTGGTACCTCCCTTCATTTAACCTCTAAAACAATAGAGTCCAGCCTAGAAAGACCAAGTTTCTAGATATTTCCTATTTTCTCCTAATCCTGATTTTGCATTTAAAGCAAGCTTGCTAAGAGTTACCTTGAGCTGTGACCTTCTCTCTTGTAACTTAGAATTTTTATAGTCACACCCATAGCTTAGGTATTGTTATTGTACTAGGCTTTGCAATTACAATTATTCTTCACCTATGGCTAATTTTACCCCTATAAATTCCCCTGCTCAAAAAAATTAAACTTGTCACATTCCTGCCAGAAACGTGTTGAGCCCACATTCTCTGTGTGGTTTTATTTATTTCATATTTCATATTCGGCCACTCCTGCTCCTGCTTTCCTATCATGTAGTGCTATGACCCACGAGAACTGCTGAGATGCAGGACGTCCACAGCACATAAACATATTCATGACTCCCTTAGTATGGCCAAAAGGCATGAACACAAAATTAGGAATAGTCTGTGAGCAATATTGTGTGTGAGCCCAAAGCAAAACAAGAAGAGAACAAAACTACCAAAATAATGGTTGTTATGTTAAAATGATAACATTTAATAATAAAGTTAAATAAAATAAGCATCAATCTATTAATCTTATGAGATTGGAGAAATTAGGAGTCAGAAAATCTGGGTTTTTTTTTTTTTTTTTATCTTCAAGGGCCAGTACAGCTTATGAAAAAAAAAATAAGCTCTAATTATTTGAGAGACATTTTTAAGGTCAATTTTTCTGAATATAAGGAAATATAGAATATAAAGCGCTGGCTGAAGTGCTAGAGCAGGCTAGGAAACTGCCACCAAAACCCTTATGAGATTGCTCCTACCCCGTTTGCTGGAGAAACTGTTTACGGGTCTCCCGGCTCCTGCTGGTTTTGCTGAACCTCTCCTACTGCTCCTGGCCTAACACTAAAACTGAGGGTACTTAGCAAGTGCTATGACATATAAATAAAATATTTAGCATTATATCTATCACAAAACTTCCATTGAGAAAGGTTGAATAAAAAGAAAAGTTTCTGTTCTGATTTAAACCATATTCTTTATTTAATGCCCAATTCTACTGCTGTTCTATATTTCGTAAATTGTTGCCTCATATCAGTATAATTCATCCAAGTCCAATATGTGTATCCACTCAATCTAAAATCTACGTATTTACATATTAGCAACTGTTCAAAGTACCCTAAATATTATTTCCTTCTTCCCATGTCTTTTATTGTTACTATTGTTTTGGTCATTGTTGTGATGTCTGGAGTTGCGCACTTAGTCGCACACAAAAGGTTATGTTAGAGTCAGAGAAGAGTAAAAGAGGAGCCGTCTACCAAATAATTTTTGGGACAGTGTTTTGCTTTAACCAATGTGTACCTATCAATATTGCACTGCTTTTCTTCTGGGGGACAGGTCTTTATTTGGGGAGACCTGCTCGCTACCCCATCATCCTGTCATGGGTGCCTTCTCGGCCTCTAGTTCTAAGAGCTTTCAGTTTGGAGGACACATGCCCGAGTGCATGTGTCACTGCTGCAGTGAAGAGGGGCTAGAGGTATATAGAAAGCCAGGAAAGAAGAAAACACAGGCCAGCGAGTTGAGAATCCGGGTGCCCTCCCAGCCAATCTGAGAGAAAGACAACCAGTCGGTAATGCAACTAGCAAAAGGGAGTTTATTACCTTGGCCAAGGGGTCTGTCAGTTTTCAGTGGTCCATGGACCCCCGAGTGCCAACAAACACAGCTTTTTTTATTTATTTATTTATTTATTGGCTTTGGGGTTACACCCGGCAGTGCTCAGGGGTTATTCCTGCTCTACGCTCAGAAATCGCTCCTGGCAGGCTCGGGGGACCATATGGGATGCTGGGGGATGCCGGGATTCTAACCACAGTCCTGCATGCAAGGCAAACAAACACCTTACCTCCATGCTATCTCTCCGGCCCCCAAATACAGATTTTTATGTTTTTTAAATATTACATATATCATTCAATGAATCATTAAAAGCCAATACTGCAATTCTGAAACAATACTTTCTTCAATTTTTAACCAAAAATATCATCTTCCATCTCACCTGCATTTTGTGTATGTCAGCTTAATTCCCCTTCAATTATTTTGTTTGTTTCAAGGTATATAGGTCAATATCTAGTTTTAAAAAATGACAAAGGTAAGGTATTCTAAACTGTCTAGATTCTGCCTTCGGCCTGAGCTTCGATCCTGGGCTGCCCTGGTAAGTTCCCTCCATTGTTCTGGCTTTAGGGCTCTAGTTAAACTTTAAATAAATCCTGTGAGCAGAATTTCATAATTTGTAATTGTTTTTCAACAGTTACACTTGCAGTGGCATCAGCAATCACAATAGCAGTGCTGTCAATCACTGTCTACAGTATGGGTAGTGCTACGTTTCAATTCATGACCTATACCTGAATAGCATGTACACCACTGAACCACATTCAAGCCATGTACAAACATTTAATCAATTATATTAATAGGATGATAAAAACATTATCAGTTAAGTTCCCTTAATTATTTTCTCTTTTTTAGATTGTAAGATTTCTCTTTCCTGACTTCCTATAACTAAATGTCATCATGGAATTTACTTTGGTGATTGAAATACAAGTAAAATGTCATTTCCAAGCAGATTTAACTAAAAAGTTAGTAAAAAAAATTATATATATATATATATATAGTACTTTCTAATATCTTTTTTTTTTGTCTCAGCATAGGCTCACCTGGCAAAATAGAGCCTGAGTCTAAAAGTAACTACAATGGGGAAAATATCTTACCACTACACATAAACATTTACTATGGTACCAAAAACTTCAATTGTTTTCTGGAACTAAGATTCTGTAGTAGTTAGTTATTGCAACATAACTTTACCTATTCTGATTGTACAGATATTTCTTCCAAAGTATGTTGCAGAATTTTACCCTTGTTTCCATACTAGACATTATATGCCTTTATAGGTTTTAGTGATCTTGCTTTTTTTCTTCCTCTAATTTGAATGCTAAGCTTTTCTAAATTTATCTAATTTTGTAGTCTACCATCAACGTGGATCACTATTTCTTTTCTAGTACTGTACTAAAATCAAGACAGTTGGAGGGAACCATGCTATAACCATTGAAATAAAGGGTTTGGTTGTGTATAGAAGATGTATAAACAGTAAGAAAATCAACTAAAATTTTCTGCTTTTTATTATTGTCATGTGACTGCAATGAATGACAATATATGTGCACATGATAAAATACGCTAGAAAAATAAACAACAATAAATATTCAAATAAGCTGAAACCAGCATTCATATATTCACTCGAACAAACCTTCTATATGCAAGACATGGCACAAAACATTGCAAATAAAGTAGTGAACATTACTGACTCTATATCCTTCTGGAATATATTGGTAAAAGGAGAGGAATCCAATGAAAGTGCACATTGGTGTTTCTAACAAGATATCTTTTCCTTAAGAGGGTTACATTTGAGGTAAACTTATGATAAGAAAGAGAAAACTATAGAAGATATATATAGAAATATTCTAGGCAGTAAAACTCCAGGAAAATGTCTTGAAATAAATTGCAATTCTACTGTGCATAAAGTCTTGTAAAGTAAAAGCAATAGATAGAGATAAGGTGATGCGAGAGTATAGGAGTGAACACTGTGTTAGATCTTGCATAGATCTTGCTTAGATCTTTGATTTCAAAGAGAATATGTTAGAGGGATTATGTCAGAAAATTATATCAGGAAAGTGATATAAGAATACTTTATTTGTTGCTAAGTGTAGTACAGAGAGGCAAGAGCAGAAGCAGAAAAACAGTTGATCCAATTAAAATATAATCATGCTTTGTAGTTCTAAACAATAAAATATAAAATAAAATAAATAAAATAAAATAAAATATAAAATAAAATAGTTCTAAACAAGTTGAAGTTCTAAACAATAAAATATGACCAAAATGCTCAAATTTAAGCCCTGTGGGAGTTTAGAGGGAATAGAACTTATTAAGAAATTGATTTATTTAATTTTTAGCTGTAAATAAAATAGAAGGTACATAAAATTATGGATTAAAGTAAGAGAGTGGTAGGCAACTTTGTCTGAGAAGCATTCTTAGCTTTAAGAAATTTTTTTCATAATTTTCATGTCTCTAAACTTGAAAATAAAACATGGACCTCTTTTCACCAAATACTCTTTCATCTCTTTTTACCAAATACTCTTCTCTTAGTCAAAAAATATTAATGAAACATTTTTAAAAATATTTTTTAGTTACATAACATTATCATTGTTCAGGCTACCAGAAACTATCAAAGACCAATCATCTGGGAATTATCATTCCAGAGCATCCAGTACTTAACTCAGACAAGCCACTGGATTTTCTCACTGTGATTTCATAATTCAATTTCCATGTATAAATTGGGATATGACTTTCAGTGCCCAGATGTTGAGGTCTAACTTCCCACTGGTACCTAAAGAGTCCCATGCTGTGCACAGACTTTTCCATGAGTTGATATAAAAAAAAAAACTCATATGTCTGGGCCTTGGGTCAGAGTTATAGTCCAACTGGTAGTAAAGGTAAGATTAAAAACCAGAAAATGTATGTCACCTGTTGTCTGATCCCTTTTAGGGATCCCCATTTGCTTTCTAGAAATTAGTGGTACAAACAGCTGTTCCTATTCCTAAGCACTCCAGGATAGTTCTTCTCAGACACATTCTCATACTAAAATGATTTTTCAAGTAAACACAAAATACCTGTTTAAATACACTCTATGAATCCAACATCCATCTTAGAACATTTTTATTGTTGCACAGAAAGTAGTACATAACATAGAGATTTATTTATAAATATAAAAAGACCATAAGGATTTGATTTTACCTAGGAGGCATAATTAAAAGGGGCACTTCTCCAATGCAACAATGACTTTCAAATAGTTCTGCTATTAAAATGAATTTTTGTCTATCTCTTGCTATGAGAGGTTCTATTTCTGTTCATATGCAATGATTTAAGCTTTGACATTGTACTGACCATGTCATCAGACTCAGACAAATGTCATCTCAATTTTTCCTTTTCGTGGATGTTTCAAGCACTATATTGGAACTGAATTTTATAGAATTATAAATTGATCCACCTGATTTTGGTCCACTTCTCCTGGGTATATTTAAGGAAGGTATTTCTACTACCTAATTTTTAAACAGAATGTTTCTGGTTAGTTGAACATAATAGAACAATGGAAAATCTCTGACCAATTTTCACACCAATTCAATGTAAGATAAAGCTATAAAATAATGACTATGCAATTGATACATGTTGTCATTTAACATTTTTACTGCACAGAGTGCATTGTATGGATAGAGATAATCCATCTTTAGTTCTGAATGATTTTCCCAACTCCTATAACCCTGAAGTAGGGAGAAAGGTGCTTTAACCCATGTATTTAGCAATAATCTCATCTTTCATTCAAAATCTGACACACAAATTTGTGTGTGACCTTGGCCCAGTTTCTTTACTCTTCTGAGATTTGACATTTTATCTGTCAAACAGATATAAAACTTAATATTAAATTTTCATGGCATATGTGAGAATCTTGTGATTGTATACATATGTATGATTTACAAATTTCTTAAGATTAATTTTGAGTATAACTTTTTTAAAGTAATTTTGCTAATGTAGTTGCTTATTTGTAACTGTAAACTTTCCTTGGAAGTTCATAAGACTATAATTATTTTTAATATAAACAACAGTATCATTCTTTTCTGGAGGAAACACACTTTACATCAAATAGTGTGAGATTCAGAGTGGTATAATGTGATCTTCCTATATGGTTAAAGAGGTCTCTGGGTTCTGAGAAAAGCAACACAGATTATGTTCTGTGGGACTGTTTTAGCATATTGGGGGTGATCGCATGCCCCAGGAGATTGAACCTCATGCCCAGGGAAGCCCACTGCATATGGCTGCTGTGAACATATTCTACTTCATAGAGGTGAAGGCATTTTATTTTCTCATCTAGAGAAAACAAAGTTATTTTCTAATCACATATTAATATGAATCATTTGGGTATATATGGATTACAAAAGCCTCTCCCGAATTTACTAAATCCACCTCTTTAGACAATGTATTTCCTGAGCTGACCATCATTGCTGTATTATTTGCTTTTAAAAGTAACTCTTCATTAATGTATTTTATTAATGTACTTTTGTTTTAAATATATATAGGTATATGTATATATATTCCATACTATTTAGAGTTGAATCCATCAGGCGTATGAAGACTAGCTAACCTGCACAGCCAGAATCTAAAGACATCTTGCTCACAGAGACCTCTTAATAGAAGTTACTTATTCCTTCAAACACTGAGGACATTTTCTATAACTTGAGACTTTATTTTTCCTAGAGATATATTATGCAAATACTTTTATGCAGATTCATGTTTCTTCTGTGTATTTAAATCATAGAGAAGCTCTAATATGGACTTTCATACATAAATGTGGCAATAACTAACTCAATTACCTATGAAGGAATGATTGTTATCGTCATAGTGCCCATTTTATAGATGAAAGGAATAAGTTACAGAACTATTTGTGTACTTGAGAATGAAATATGGGGAGCAACTCCCGATCACTGAGCTAGCACTGCACAACACCAAGACAAAACAGCAAACAACAAAAAGCTAAAACTTTAAACTTTATTCTTAATATATTTTTGTTATTTAGGATAATAATGGGGCAGATTTTTAGACAACATTCTATTTACTCGATTTTAAATGCTTAAAATTAGTTCCTAAGAATGAAAAGGTCAAACTTTCGTGGAGAAGGAATGAAGGGATGACTGTTCTCAATACTTAATTCTAGCTCTATGTTCAGGGATCATTTCTGGCAGTGTAGAGAAAATCATATGTGTTGTGGGGATTGAACCACTATCATCAGCTTATAAGGCAAATGATTTAACTCTGTGCTATCTCTCTGGCTCCCGAGGTCAAGCTCCCAAGGTCACAGCCCTCAACTCCCAGCATCTTCCTCTACCATGGTGCTCCCAACACACCTACCTCCATTTGCTTCCCAGGTTAGTTTTTGGATGGTGTCTGGCCCCAAATACATTTTACCCATACATTGATTCATTAATCAGCTCATATTTATCAAGGACCTATTATATATTGGGCCAGGTTTTGGCTCTGTTAAAGGATCTTACTCTACTCTCTTTTACCACAATTATTTGAATTTTACATTTTGTTGTTGTTGTTGCTGTTTGTTTTGGGGCCATATTCAGGGGCACTCAGGGGTTACTCCTGGCCTTGTATTCAGAAGTCACTCTTGGAAGGCTCAGGGGACCATTCAGGATGGCGGGAATCAAACTGGGTCCGTCCTGGATCTGCCTGCCACATGCAAGGAAAACGTCCTACTACTGTGCTATCAGTTGGCCCCTCTACTCCCTTTTAATTTTTATCTCCTCCCTACATACATTCTCCATAATTCCTCTCTTTAAAAGATTTTAGAGGCCTAGATCCTTAATTTTTTCCTGACTGAATATTAAAGGAAATTCGCTGGGAGATTTTAAACTCTAAAGAGACACCCATGGCACTGAGTACACATATATAGAAGGAATAAGCCAAGTGTAGCTAACAATGTTTTCAAGAAGATAGTAGAGTTTACAGAGGCTTCCTTTAAGTGTGAAAAATCATTGTGTAGATGTGCCATAGTTTATCCACTCATATGTTCTTGTGACTTGAGTTATTAGGAAAAATAAAGTCATAAAATTTGCTTATACATGGAGAATATTATGATGAGTGAAATGAGTCAGAGGGAGAGGGATAGACATAGAATAATTGCATTCACTTGTGGGATATAAAAAATAGGTAGTATGGTAATAAGTATACAAAATCAAGGACAGGTCTATGGCAGGAGGCTTGGTACAAATAGCTGGGGAGTGCATTTAGAGCAAAGATGTGACCACTATACCATTGATAGTCAGAAATGATGGCTCTGGACAAGAACTGGGTGTTGAAAGGAGATAGGTTATAAGCATGATACCCCTTCAGTAACAATATTACAAGTCACAGTGCCTAAACAAAAGGAGAAGAGAGAGAAAAAGACATTGGATATTGGTATCAGGAAATGTTCACTGGTGAAGGAATGGTTGTGGAAACATTTTATGATTGAAACTCATTCATGAACAACTTTGTAATTGTATACCTCATGGTTAAGTCAGTTAAAAATATTAATTAAGGGGCCGGAGACATAGCATGGGAGGTAAGGCTTTTGCCTTTCATGCAGGACATCATCGGTTCAAATCCTGGCGTCCCATATGGTCCCCCATGCCTTCCAGGAGCAATTTCTGAGCCTGGAGCCAGGAATAACCCCTGAGCACTGCCAGGTATGACCCAAAAACCACAAAAAATTATATATATTAATTAAAAAGTTAAAAAAATCAATCATCTTTCAGAGATCAGAGATCTAGATGTAGTTATAAAAAGTATATCACCAAAATTTTATTTGAAGTTTACTTTAGGAAAAGAATAGAAATTTGGTAGTGTTCACAGGTCACTCCCTGCTCTATGCTTGGAAGCCACACCCAAGAACTTAGAGGACCATACATATTGAATATTGGACCCAGACCTACCTGAGGCACAGCATATGCTCAGTTCTTCGAGTTCTTTACTAATCCTAGGCCTCTTTAAACTTGTACTAGACATAGAATAAAACATTATAATAACAATTTCCCTGCTTATACAGTTTTCCAAGATCCTTAAATTTTAATTTACCATATAATCTTTCTAAAGAAAATCAAAAGTAAGAACTGTATTTTCTTGTCACCATAGAGTAATAATTAATTATTAGAAATTAGATATATATGTGTGTACTCTATGTAGAGACTTACTTATGTATACCCTTGAGTTGAGGCCATTGACTTGAATTAGATTATTTCAGATATAAATCTTTCTGGACAAAAATTTTATTAAAATGTGAGTCGGGTTAGGTCTTTTGTTCTCAAATGAAGAGGAACATTTTTCTAAGTAATCCCACTTTTAAAAGTCCTTCAATAAATGTTTAATAACTTATGTTCCAATTCCTAAAATGAGCTAGATGTCTGTGCACACAGAAGTTATCAGAAGAATCTAATATTCATGAAGCCTTGTCACCACTTTCTTTTTTGGGGTCATAAGCAGAAAGTATTTGCTCATAGTTGATGAGTGTAACATAGATACATATTTTCAAGCTTGCCTCATAGTCAACCACACACTAGATGGATTTGTCTATATTACAAACTGGAAACACCATATTATAACTTACAGCATTCAAAATTGCATTTTATTTTTTTCCTTAATGTGAAGTGTAAGTGACTGCTTCCTAACCAAGATGAGAATGTCAGACTTAGTTGCCCTTTGCCAGACAAATTATCTAAATTCTATAATTTTATCATATTTTGTTTTCATTTAGTTTTCTCCTCATTCAATACATTCAAGCTAAGCTGTTTGTTCAGTACATTCTGCTGGACAGTTACTCATGAAAGAATTAGATACTCTAGTGATTATCTTGCATAGAAACATTCATTGTTTTTGGAAACAGGCCACATATGAAGTAACAATTACCACAAGGACCAAAAAAAAGCTCAACCAGCAATATAGTATTATGACAACAGATCACATCTTTATTTGAGATAGCAGAGGTCGTATTCTAGTTCTTTTTACTTTATATACACATAGCATTTCCCTGACCTCCATTACCACCAATAAATAGTTATCCAAGATTGTCTAATTTTTTCCCTAAGGATCTTCAGGAATGACTGAGTAAAACTGGCAATACATGAGAAATTTTATTTCAAAGTTAAATTATAATAGTATGCTTCCCAAGTAAATCTATGAGGTCAAGATATGTTATAGAACTTTTTTCACAGCATAATATTTTCTTACTTTCAGCACAATTATTTCTCATCAATAAGAACACGAGTATTCTTGCCAGAATATTTCTGATTAACTTTTAGAGTAACTGGAAAATGAAAAACAACTCAAATGTTTCAAACACCAGGGAATTGATTTGCTAAAGGAAATGTGCACATATGATTGCTAGATTATACAACCATCTAAATGTTATAAAAATGACTTGTTAATGTGGAAAGTTATTTATTTATTTATTTGTATACTCAAGAAAACACGTTACTTAGTACTGACCAGTAAAAGAAAAACAACATTGTTTGCAATGTATGAAGTTGCATGCTAAAAGTATAAAATATGTTTTATACATAAAGTACTTTATTTTATATAAATAGCATTTTTATTGGTTTCGGGCTCATATCTGGAGGTCCTGGGATTATTTCTGGTTTATGCTTGGTGGTTGCTCTCAGTGGTTCTCAGAGATTGAAATGAGACTCCCATATACAAATTATATTTTCCAACTCATTGAGTCATCTCCCCAGTTCCTTAACAATAGTTCTTTAAGACTATATTTCCAGGCTTGCCCAAGCTAGCCTAGGATGGACTGCAGTTCAACCCCCTGGCAACCCATATGGCCCCCAAGCCAGGAGCGATTTCTGAGCGTACAGCCAGGTGTAACCCCTGAGCATCACCAGGTGTGGCCCAAGAACAAAAAAAAAAAAAAAAGAAAAAAGAAAAAAGGATTTTTTTTCTTGTCCAGAAATATAATCCAGGGGTTAAGGTGCATTACCTTGCATGTGGCCCACACTGATATGATGTCTGGTACCACATGGTCTTTCTTATATTAGCAATTGCATTTTTGGAGGTTCTACAGCACCAAAGGATGGTATGTGAACTGGAACTACAGGGTTCAAGCAGCATTGTATCCTTGAGCCTTTGCATTTAACCTCAGCTGTGAGAGAAACTTTGGTCTCCTGAGCACTATTTCAGATCTCTACCATAAGAAGGCTTTTTCCTGATCACAGACTACTTATCTTCTCAATAAACATCATTTTTGATATTTTTTCCTTATACTTTTTATCAGAGTTGCTAGTGAATGCTTAATTACTTCATAGTTGCTTGATTCTGTCTCCCCATCCTAAAGGGCAGATAGATATTATCTACACAATGCTATATCTAACATGCATCTACTTGGGGGAATAGGTATCCAAAACCTGTCTTTTAATAAAATAATAAATGAGTGATCAAAATACACAGTATATTGTCAGAAAATACACTTACTAAAGTAGTTAAAGAATTTTCTGTAGATTGTGGTTTTAAAGTAGCTTAAGTTATTTAAAAAATTTATATTTTAATTTTTTAATTGTGTTCTCTAAATAAATATAATTTAATAATGTCTGTTTAAATGGAATGTGTTTTAGTCAACTTTTTCTGTAACAATGCTACAGTCAACCTCAAACACTCAAAGTTTTATAAGCCATCTCTACTTCCTTCCCACTGTCTTTTGGCTGTCATTGATGCTCAGTCCCAGACTACAGATAAAAACCAGTTCTGCTTCACTAGCCTCCTACAGTACACTCAACTAAGAAATTTTCTCTTCTCTTGAGAGAAATCGAAAGCACAAGAGTGTCCTGTAGAAACATGGGATATCTTTGAAAACCTCTGCTCAGGGTAAATAGTCTATAATTCAGGCCCATCCTCTATTGGCCAAAATAAGTAATATGTCTAAGTCCAAAGGCAATAGGGCAAGGACATCCGGAGAATCATTTGATAATGGAGAAAGTGTATTATCATATATAAAAAGCAAAGATCTGAGCAAAATTATTCAACCTATCACAATATCTAAATCAGTTAGTATGCATTAACATGTTTAAGTATAAAAGTCAGAATCACAAACTTACTCAAATTCTAAAAGTGAAGGCTAACTTTCTGAAACAAAATACTTTCAAAATCACACATAATAGCAGGACAATTAGTTAAGCCTTAAGATGTAAAGTTAATAATACTGCAAAAAATATAGGCTTAAGAAACAGCTTCTATTGATGCATGTGGTAAATAACTGCAAAAGTAAATGCAATGACTTACACCAGATTCAAATCTCCCTGAGCCTCGTCTGAGGGATATTTGCCATTTAGAGATCACAAGCAATGTCTCAAGATACCTTGAGTTGTTATGCCTTGGACAAATATGAAGAAAGATGCAACTGACAACTGGTATATAGAAACCAGGATTGCTTCTTAACATCCTATGAGTACTGGATATGTCCCATAACAAAGAATTATCCAGATCAAATCTTAATAATGACATTGACAAGCTTTCCTGAAAAATGTAGTCTTAGTCAATATGAGCTCTGAATTTACTTTGAACTACACTATATAACTTGTCTTAGTGAAGTAATATTACCAACAGTGACCAAAGCAGAAGTGAAAAGTAAAGTCTACTGGAAATTGAACTTCCTGCTGGGTTTGGAATTCCCATTATCATATAAAAAAGCCTTTACTGGGTCAGGATTGATAGCAAAGCAGTAGGGTATTTACCTTACAGGCTGTTGACCCAGGATGGGTCGTTCCCTGGCATTTCATATGGTCCCCCAAGCCTGCCAGGAGTGATTTCTGAATGCAAAATCAGAGTAACCCCAGAGCACCGCCAGGTGTGCCCCCCCCCAAAAAAAGAAAAAGCCTTTACTTCATCTTAAATGATGAACACTGTTGCATAGTTACTCCCATTTTCTCTAGCAACTTCCAGTTCCATCAACAAAATTGTATGAACAGTGTTTTTCAACCTTTATTTCACCATGGTCCCTGCCAATCTTGCTTTCTTCTTGTGATCTCCTTGTCCTATTGGTTGGACAACTTAGTTTCAAAACCTGGTCCTCATTTATATAATTCCACCACTACACCTATCACACTCCACCAGCCTCTCTGGAACACTCTGGAGGTCAGCCCCCCCATTTAGAGGACACCGATTTAGAGTAAATAGGTTCCTTACAAGCTCCATATACCTGCAATCACATGTATGAACCCAGGGGAAATTAACTGAAAGACTTTTTGATTGAGCATATTTAAACCTAAAAGCTAAAGTGTCATGACCTAATGAACACCACTTTAAGGCAAAGTAAACATTACTTTAAGACAAAACATTACTTTGAAGCAAAGAAACATTGAATTTGTCAGGAAGTAAGATGCTATTTTGCTTAACTATGATCATACCTAAGCTACATAGCTAAGATGCAAAGACTCCACAGATACTTGCTTAAATAAGTTTTTATACAGATGTCCAGAACTACCAGCATGATTTTAAACTCTGATTCCATGGTGGCTCTTCTGGCCCCTGAAAACATGGCCAAAGCAAAGGAGGAACTAATATATATTTGCACATAGTCTCTGTCTAGATTCACATACTTTTTCTATTCACAATCCATTTCCAGAACACCATCATATACCTACCTGCAGAGGGATCTGAAACATTTTAATTTTAGCTGGAGAAGAAAACATTTGTGTTCAAGCAAAATTCTTTTAAATTAGAAGGGGAAATGCATACTAGGAAAGATGATTTCATTATTATTTCAAAGAAATTTGTTAACTCTGTAATATGCTTTAATCAGATGGCAGAGTGAAAAAAACTAGAGAAAAACCTGAAGCTCCATCTCATGGTATATGGTTTTTTCCTTGCACAATGCTAATCCTGGTTTGACCCCAACACTGAATATGCCAATGGAGCAACCCTGGAAATCATTCCTGAGCACAGAATCAATTTAATTCTCTGAACACTGCCAAAAGTGACCCAAGCACTATGCCTCCAAAAAACTTACTCTTGAATAAATAATGCAATTAAAGTGTTTGAGCCAGTCTAGTAGTACTTGTGCTTGGAGAATAATACAGTGTTGAGGATTGAACCCAGAGCACCTGCATGCAAAACATGCACCCTATCCACTGAACTATGAATCCAGCTCCTATAAAACACAATTTTATTTGGAAGAGATTTGATTCCTATCAGAGGAGAAAGCAAATGCAAATTTCCATAATGTAAATTTTTCTGAAATCAGAACATTTTCCCAGGACACACTCACACTACATGAAAGCCAATGTCAATGCCACCTGTAGCTTTTGAAGTGCTTCTGCATCCTTTCCCCACGTTTCTGCATTCCCCCTTACTTGAATATCCCTCAGTTGAATATTTTACTCTAGCTCATTAAATTCACATATGTCTTATAAACTTGGAAGGGTTCAATTTTAACTGAGTACTATGTTCAGCAGATAATAAAGGTAGACAAAACATACAAATAAGAGTATGCAGTAGGGAAAATGAATGAGTAAGTTTAGGAACATGCATATCCTTCTTTTATAAGAGAAATGAAAGTTAAAGCTTCACTAAGCTATCAATTTTCACTTAGAGAACTCTACTCACACTGTCAGGAGGAACAGATTCGCTCATATACAGCTGGTAGGAGTGAAATTATTTTTACCAGTTGAAAGAAAACAGTAGATCCACAAAATTTTTCAATTTATATAACCTTTGATTTAAATTTCATAGAACCTTCGAGTCTATTTTAGATATGTATCCAACCAAGATACTTATACCTCAAAATTGAGGCATGTTGTAAGTTTCCTTTCTAAATACTGTGTGTTGATAGGGGAAAATAAGCATCCATTCATCTGAGATTCATTAAATATAGTACATTTACAGAGCAGAATATTATATATTCATAATAAAATTGTTTTCAATACTTTTTATTTATTTGATATAACCTTATTTAAACATCGTTATTACAAACATAATTGAGTTGGGTTTCAGTCACAAAAAGAATGCCCCCCCCTTCACCAGTGCAACATTACCACCACTAATGCACCCATCTCCCTCCACCCACAGCCCCTGCCTGTATTCAAGACAGGTAATCTACTTCTCACATTCATTAACATTGTCATGGTAATTGTTAGTGTATCATTTCTCTAACTGCATTCACCCTTCTTTTAGGTGAACTTCATATTGTGTGCTGGTCCTTCCAACCCTCATTTCTGGGCATTATTACAATAATGCCTTTTATTTTTCTTAAAACCCATAGATAAGTGAGACTATTCTGTGTGTCTCTCTCTCCCTCTGA
Source organism: Suncus etruscus (assembly GCF_024139225.1). Classification (NCBI taxonomy): domain Eukaryota; kingdom Metazoa; phylum Chordata; class Mammalia; order Eulipotyphla; family Soricidae; genus Suncus; species Suncus etruscus. The sequence continues at coordinate 69,456,246 of NC_064855.1, forward strand.
TTTATTTCACTCAGCATAATAGATTCCATGTCCATCCATGTATAGGAAAATTTCATAACTTCATCTCTGCTGATGGCTGCATAATATTCCATTGTGTATATATCACAGTTTCTTTAGCTATTTATCTGTTAAAGGGCATCTTGGTTGTTTCAAGAGTTTGGCTATTGTAAATAGTGTTTCAATAAATATAGGTGTAAAGAAGGGATTTTTGTATTACATTTTTGTGTTTCTAGGGTATTTTCCTAGGAGTGGTATGGCTGGATCATATGGGAGCTCAATTTCCAGTTTTTGGAGGAATCTCCATATTGTTTTTCATAAAGGCTGGACTAGATGGCATCCCACCATCAGTGAATGAGAGTTCCTTTCTCCTCACATCCTCGCCAGCACTGATAGTTCTTGTTGTTTGTGGTGTGTACCAGTCTCTTTTGTGTGAGATATTATCTCATTGTTGTTTTGATTTGCATCTTTCTGATCATTAGTGATGTGGAACATTTTTTCATGTACCTTTTGGCCATTTGTATTTTTTGATGGACATTGAAAAAAAAACACTATTCACATTAGTGTCACATAAACTCAAATATCTTGGAGTCAACTTAACTAAAGACATAAAGGATCTATACGAAAAAATATACAAAATCCTGCTTCTAGAAATAAAAGAGGAAACAAGGAAATGAAAACACATACCCTGCTCATGGTTTGGCAGGGTTAACATCATTAAAATGGCAGTACTCTCCAAAGCATTGTGCAGATTTAATGCAATCCCTCAAAGATACCCATAACATTCTTCAAAGAAGTGGATCAAACATTCCTGAAATTCATTTGGAACAATAGACATTAATAAATAGCTAGAGCAACCCTTTTCCCTACTTTAAATTACAAAGCTATAGTTATTCAAAATAGCATGGTACTGGCATAAAGACAGACCCTCAGATCAATGGAATGACTTGAGTGTTTAGAGAATGTGCCCCAGATATACAATCATTAATCTTTGATAAAGGGGCAAGAAATGCAAAACGGAGCAAGGAAAGCTTCTTCAACAAGTGGTGTTGACACAACTGGTCAGCCGCTTGTAAAAAAGCGCATTCAGACCTCCATTTAACACCATACACAAAGGTCAAATCCAAATGGATTAAAGACCTGGATATCAGACCCGAAACCATAAGGAACAACTAGGTAAAACACTCAATGACATTGAGACTAAAGGCATCTTCAAGGAGGAAACAGCACTCTTCATACAAGTGGAAACGGAGATGAACATATGAGACTTTATTAAGCTGAGAAGCTTCTGTACCTCAAAGGAAATATTGCCTAGGATACAAAAGCCACCCACAGAATGGGAGAAGCTATCCACCCAATACCCATCAGACAAGAGGCTAATATCTAATATATACAAGTTACTGACAGAACTTAACTAGAAAAATCATCTAACCCACCAATACTTACTAAATCAAAGAAGCAAGTTATCGCAGCTAGAGAGACAGTACAGGGGTTAATGTGCCTGGAGCAATTCCTAAGCAGACAATCAAGAGTAAGTCCTGAGCAATGGCTTGTGGGCTTTAAGAAAGCAATTTATAGTTAGATGAAATTTGGCACATAATGTTGCCTTTAATTTTTTTTAAAGAAGGAAATGTTTGTAACAACACAAAACCTAAAGAGCCAACTTTATGCTTTTTTTTTTCATGCTTACCTTTGTGGTATATCAAAACCAGGCAGATTCATGCAAGAATTGTAGGAAGAAGTTTCCAATAAATGTACATCTATACTTTGATATATTGAACCATGTGAAATTATCTTCTCTTTAAAGAAAATTAATGGGTTGATTGGTTTGTTTTAATGAAAACTATAGCAGAACAATTACTTCTTTTGTTGAAGACTTATTTATACTCATGTAGATTTTCTTTCTGTTTTATCACATAATACTGAGACCTTAGAACAAAGCTTCTATTCTTCTTTCAGATGTCTTGCTTCTATATCAAATCTTTTCTTTTACTTAGTTGGTTTTTCCATCCAAATATAGATATATAAAGTATTTTAGTATTTAATAAAGTATGATAAAGGAGAAATCAATAAAGTTAACTAACTTAGAAAGCATTTTTATGCCTTAACATTTTAATAAATTCCACAATTGGACTATATTAAGTTGAACAATAAAGTCTAGAAACATTAATTTTTTCTGTTTCAAAGAATTTGAAATTTTAAAGAATTATGCAGTAATTATTGAAGCACTAAATTAAATGCAGGACACAAAGCTGCTTTGATATAAAGGTGAATGTGTATGTATTATAACTTATACATATATGACTAATATTTCTATATATACATATGTAATGTATATTCTTGGCACATATATGATTATCATATGGTTAGTTGTGTTAAATACATTTATAATAGCAAATACAATGAAATACTATTTATATGGTAAGCCATTTTCGGTAAAAATTTTTTTCTTTTTTGATTTTTCTTTGCGGACACACTCAACCATTCAAGTGGATTACTTTTGGGCTCAGGGATCACTCCTATCAGATGCCAGTGCTTGATCACCTGTGCAAAGCAAGCTCTTTATCTGCTGTACTAGTACTCTGGCTCTCAAATCTCCAATTTATGTCCTAGAAAATTTTTAAGTAGACAAGGCACTTTTCACATACAGAGAATTTATTATTAGAAATTCTCTAAACTTTCTCATTTTAAAAAGGCAAAATATATAACTTCTTCTAATTTAGAGTATGCCATTTTGCTGAAATTAACTTCATTTGCATATAATTATGAATTTCAGAACAGGAAAGATAGTACAAGAGTTCAGGAGCTTGACTTGTATACATCCAAATCCCTGAGCACAGAGCCATAATTAAATCCTGAGCTCCACTGGGTGTGGCCCCAAAAGAAACAAACAAAAAAATCTAACCAAACCTAGTAAATTTGAAGTATCTACCTGACAATAATACAATTTTCTTTTAAAATAGGTGTTGTTTTTTTTATTTTTGACCACACCTAGTGTTGCTCAAGGCTTACCCCTGGCTCTATGCTCAGGAATTGCTTCTGACAGTGCTTGGTGTGGGGGTGTAAATATGATGCCAAGGATCAAATCCAGTTTGTCTTCATGCAAGGGACGCACCTTATCTACTATACTATCTCTCTGGCCCAAATAAGAGTTATGAAAGGCCTATGTCTACTGCAGACATTTTTTTAAAATTAAATATTCAAATTACTAATAAATTCAATGTTACTAACAATAACAACACTAAGAGATGCCTGCACCTAGCATTCTACTTCACCGACAGTAAGAATGATTTTCAGTGCACTATAAGTGTTCCTTTTCATTAGACAGATTTTCATTTATTTTGTTTTACACTTTTTTGTTTGTTTTGGAACCACACCCACTGATGCTCAAAGCTTGCTTCTGGCTCTGAGCTCAGGTATCACTTCTGGCAAGGATCAATAGAATATATGTGGTAGAGGGGATCTTACATGATCAGTCTCATGAAAGGTAAATTCTTGAACTGCTATACTATTGCTCCAGTCCATTCCATTCATTTTGGGGGCCTTCAGAAGCCCAAAATGGGATCTCTAATTACTGGTTCAGCCTAGAAAGTTAAAAGAGATTAGACAAGTTTGGACCCTGGAGAGTAGTAATGGGTATGTCCTCAGAGAAGGCACCATACCTCCTCTGCCTATTCAACACATTTTGGGATGTCTCTTTTCCAAGTCTCTGTTCTCATTTTTCCAGTCTTAATTTACACCACACAGACAAGTTAATGTAAAATCACATACATATGATTTTTTATTATCGTTTAGTGTTAAAGTTTATGGTATTAATATACAAAATTATTACAACCGCAACCACTGAAGTGCCCATGACCCTTCACAATTGGTCCTGAGTCTCATCTAATCTGGTCATATTTTTTTCTACATTTACTTAGCACCCACTGTTTAGCCACAGGCTCTGTATTGCAAGGCAAAGGGCTTGCCATTATTTAATATGCATTATTTAATCAAAATGGTAAAGTTCTCTCTGGAGAGAGATTCTGGAGGATGTTTATGTTCTCTTTTAACACTGATGTATTTTTTTCTAAATATTCAATGGTATGTCCATTTTCCTAATCTTTGGCATATTATTATGGTTGATGCTCAATATGGGACAAGATACAGAGGCAATGCATCATGGTGGATGAATTTATTGCTCCATGCACTCCTTCGGCCAGGAGAAATGTCTTGGTCTCTATAAATACAATTAAACTTTTATTTTCAGAATTTAGCATAAAGCAATATGCTCTAAAACAGAAGAGACCTCTGCTAAGAGAGACTTAGTTTTATTCATTATTGCACCTAAGAACCCAGGACAATTTCCAGAAGAAAAATACTCAGCTTATTTATTATATTATATATCTATTATGCAGATAAGGTAATCAAGACTGCAAACCTCATTAACTTATATTTTCTTTTAATTAAAAAATGCTCCCATATAAACAAAATCTGTCAAAATTATAATAAATGATTGAAAATATATTAAAAAAACTCATTTTATAATTGGTGAGCTGAGACCACTGTGCCAAGCTATGCTAAAATTGGGTATATGTAATCTGTGTTGACAGAGGTTTGTTCCTTATTTATTGTTTAGGTAATTCAATCTTGGGTTGAACCACAATATATTCAGACAGCATGCTTTCCCACTAATATTTTGCTAAAGACACAGACATACAACATATTGCTTCTGTCCAAGAAATCTCTCCAGTCACCACCAATACACAAGGAGGAAAATGCACAAAATGTACAAACAAAATGCTTAAAAATAGTGCACAGATAGGGAACACAGTCATGTAAAGCAGGAAGATATTCAAGTGAGTTTGTCCCGCTAATAGCTCTTGGAACAAGAAAAGCAGGGCATTTACATGGTGTCCACTTGGCTTTCAGAAAGCAGCCTCCAGAATGACTTGGCAGTACTCCCTGGGGTTGTACTCATTCCTGGTGGCACTAGGCAGTGTGCCAGGTATCACCCTCTGTATGCAAGAAAACAGGGCAAGGTGCCCAAGGGTTACAGACAAAAACATCTGTCAGAGTCAGAGAGTTGATGGTTGCCTGAGTTCACCCACAGAGAGTACCAGGGGAATCAAATGTGCCTGAGCATTTCCAGGATATGTCCTGTCCCTGTGAAAGACACTACAATCCAGAACCCAGCCCAAAGGTCAGCCAACATAGAAACAAACGCAAAGCTCCTTCCAGTCTTGGCCCACCGACAACAAGCTGGATGGTAGAATCCATGACCATCCTGACTCAGGCTGAGGGTGCAAAACTCCAGGTCTGAGTAATTCTAAAATCCAACCAAGTAATTGGAAGAAAGTAAATATAAAGTCCGGCATCATGTTTTTAAATTTTGACCCTACGTAAGAATTTGATTTTTTTTTCTGAAAATAATGTTTCTTATAACAGGGATTTCCTGGTTTGTTTGTTTGTTTTATGGGTTTCTAATTTTCTAGGAACCTTAGTGTCATTAATATCCATCTCCTCTAGATGTCTGATCCACAGAGGAGCCTGAAACTTTCAGCCAATATGACTCCTCTTCTATATGATAGTATACAGGTTTTGAGTCAAGGAGAATTAGTTTACCTGACTAGAAGGAACCTAAAGATAAAAATAACACATCTCACATGTGAGCCACCTAGTGGCATTTATAATCACTTTGTTAAGTGCTAGTCCTTTTTCTTTGTATAAGAATTAATGACACCCTTGCCCACATTTTGTTCTATATAAAATAATATGACCATGAGAGTGTAAAAAAATAGTTCAAAACTATTTTCAAAATATCATATTTGCTGGTCTGAAAAGATAGTACAGGGGTTGAGGTGTTTATTTTGCATGTAGTTGGCCCCAATTAGATTCCTAACACAGTATATGTTTCCCTAAGTACCAACAGTGATCTCCAATCACAAAGCCAGGAATAATCTCTAAACACTGTTAAATATGGCCAAAATATTAAAAAACAGAACAAAAATAAGTAAACTATTTACTAGTAAACCAGTGAATAAATACATACTGGTTTTTCTAAATAATTTCCTTCACATTGTAATAAACTCATTTTTGTTCAATCAAAGTACTTAATATCATTGTATAAAGGAAATTATCTTCATATATTTGTACTTCTATAACAGAATCCCACAAGCTTGGTGGTTTATAAACCACAGAAATGTATTTCTCACAGTTTTGGAGGCTGGGAAATAATGGCACTGGAAGACTCAGTGTTTGGTAAGAACCCACTTCCTGATTCATAAATGGCTACCATCTGGCTATATTTCTTCACATGGAAGAAAAGCTAATGGGACTGTTTTTTAAGAGCTCTAATGTCATTGGTGAGGAATCTATCCTTATGATCTAAGCACCTTCCAAAGGTCACCTCCAAACATCACCACACTGAAGACATTTCAACATAAGACTTTGAGGAGCCATAAACATCTAGCATATGAAAGGTACTAGCTATAACATTAAATAAAAGCCAATAAATAAAAGCCTTAGAAAATTTAGGATTTTGATAGTAGATTCTTCATCTAGCAAAACCTTGCATTTTTGTTTTGTTTTTAATATAAATATATATATTTTATAATTATGTTATGTATAACTATATATTGTGTGTAATTATATAATATATAATTATATAATATACATAAATATATAATATAAAATTTTTTTCACTTAAAGTCCCATAGTTTATAATATTGTTAATGACAGGACTTCCAGGTATTTCTATCAGTTCTACAGGGATCCTTCTTATTTATCCTCTTACACAAATAAACTCAGTACTGTAGACCAATTTCCTAGTTCTGTTGCCTTTGGTCATCTATATCTCTTCTACTGTTCTTTCTATTCCACTTATAAGTTTTTAAATGTGAGAAAGGTCTAGAAACTCTCATAAAATCTAGAGGTAGAGGACTTCCACGACCAGGACTTAAACCTGATTAAAACCCAAACTCACCTTAGAGAAGTCAGTAAAAGTATTAGGTAACTCATGACTTCAGTTGTTTTATTTTATTATTTTTTAATAATTCAGAAGAGATTTTTATTGAAAGAGATAGAAAGAAGGGTAAAAATACAGGAAAGCTATCATAGCATGGAAAGGGTCTCCTCAGAAATATTGACTATTTTATTTTTAAATTATTCACTTTAAGTTATACTATAACTTCTAAATATTGATGAGGTTATCCAAGACAACACAATAATAGTATTTTGTTTATTAGCTAGTTATAAGTGCAAAATTCCTCTAAGGAAGAATACCATATGCAGAAATACCCCTGATATAAAGATCAAGATCTGGATCAATAAATAGACTGAATCAAGGGGTAGTTTGAGAAGTTGGAGGCTGCAAATGCAACCATGCTGTGTGATTGTGAAGAAAGCTAAGAGGAGATTTTACCTAGTCATTGTAACTTTTTTTCCTACATGTTCCCTGGCTCAGAATTCTCAGTATGACCTATCTTTGTCACTCAGCAAATCTTTTCCCCTTGTTCCTTCATCTTCATAATTCCCAATTTTCTAATGAGTAATTGGCAATAAGATTCTCATATGTTCAACTAAAATAATAAAAGTATTATAAAAATACCTTTTGTCTATGGAAGTATTCCACCTAGGTCTACTATATTTCACAGTGAGTTAGTTTTGGGGTTAAGGAAACATATAGGCTAGGGCCCGGAGAGATAACACAGCGGTGTTTGCCTTGCAAGCAGCCGATCCAGGTCCAAAGGTGGTTGGTTCGAATCCCCGTGTCCCATATGGTCCCTCGTGCCTGCCAGGAGCGATTTCTGAGCAGACAGCCAGGAGTAACCCCTGAGCACCGCCGGGTGTGACCCAAAAACCAAAAAAAAAGAAAAAAGAAAAAAAAAAGAAAACATATAGGCTAAACATACAGTGACATCAGGCCTTCTTCCCTGACGCCAACTGGGTGTTTGATGTGGTAACATTCTGAAGCCTTGTGATGCCAATTTCATCTGTATGATTCACAATACTAACCTTTAGAAATGCTGAACATAAATGAATGATCCTAAATTCTCTCCAGCTGTACAAGGATCACTACTTGTAAATAATTTCTTCCCTGCGTAGTATTTTGACTTGAAAAAAGTTACTCAGTAAATTCAGCTAGTATTCAATAGTATATCAAGTCCCTAGTCACAAACTGCAAGGCTTTAGTCTTCCTCTTTTGATACTAATGAAAACTAATCAGAATTTATTGTAAAGTGCTATCAATCTAACAAACCTATTTAAAAGAAGTGACTGGGAAGCAAAAAGTTTCAAAGTTTGATGAGTCAGGGCCAGAGCTATAGAACAGTATAGAGCTTTTACCTTGCAAACTGCTGACCTGGATTCCATCCTCAGCATCCCACATGGTTCCCCAAGCACTGCCAGGAGAAATTCCTGAGTGCAAAGTCAAGAATAACTTCTTGGGCCCGGAGAGATAGCACAGCGGCGTTTGCCTTGCAAGCAGCCAATCCAGGACCAAAGGTGGTTGGTTCGAATCCCGGTGTCCCATATGGTCCCCTGTGCCATCCAGGAGCTATTTCTGACAGCCAGGAGTAACCCCTGAGCACTGCCAGGTGTGGCCCAAAAACCAAAAAAAAAAAAGAATAACTTCTTTTTTTTTTTTAATTTTTTTGTCCCCCACTTCACAATACAGACCAGGCAAAGGGCCTGGGTTGAGGTGTATATGGGATGCATTTACTGAACCTCCTTTTTCTATGCAGGAAGAGTAAAGAGCACAGCTTATGGTAAGAATTGGGAGGCCTTAAAGAATAACTTCTGAGCATCACAGGTTGTGGTCAAAAAAAAACAAAAATTTTCAAAAGTTTAATGAACCAGTTCCTTTCCTATTACCATCTCATCAGCAACCAGGAATAAATCCTTAGCATCCTTATGACAATATTTTAATTCTTCCATACTTTTTCATCATGAAATTATAAAAAATTCAATTTCATCACTATTTGAAGATAATTTTTATCCTTTTAAAATGAAATATAAGGAGTTAAGCTAAGGTTCTGATGCTGATTAGAATATCAGAATCTATTATTTTGAAAATTCACAAGAGCTAGCACTTATTTTTAAAATTCTCTTCTGATGTATTTTCACAAAGGAAAAGTAACTTTAGTAATAGTATTTACAGGGACTGGAGCAGTGGTGCAAACAGTAGGGTATTTGCCTTGCATGTGCTAACCTAGGAAGGACCATGATTCAATCACCTGGCATTCCATATATTCCCCCAAGCCAGGAGTGATTTCTGAGCACATAGCCAGGAATAATCACTGAACATTGCTGTGTGTGGCCCATAAAGCAAAAATAAAAATAGTATTTACAATTTTCACTTCAAGAAGATAGAACAAATACAACAAATAGGGATAATATAACGAATAGGGTGTTTGACTTTCATGCAGCCAACCTGCATGAAATGAAATCCAGCATCCCATATGATCCTCCAAGAACCACCAGAAATAATTCCTGAGTGCAGAATCAGGACTAACACCTGAAAATTGCCAGTATAGTCCCAAAACAAACAAACAAAAATGTTCACTTCAGTACAATAGAAAAATAAGTGGACACATACTATACCAATGCAAGAGTCTTCAATGAGTCATTTCAATAGAGATGGTGGCAAAATCAAGATCTTTTGACAAAGAGGTAATAGTGCGCCAAAACCATAACTGTCAATCAACAATAATGGAGTGAAGGACAGGAAAGAAGATTGGAGCAGATGGAAGAACATGGTAGAGGGTTATGGTGCCTAGTGGTTGTGCAACTATTTTGTGCTTTAATACCATAAAATTGAGCACCATTGTAACTATATTACCTAAGCCATACATACAATAATAAATTGATTCAATCCAAAAATATTTTGTAATACTATTTCTGATTCTTTAATTAACATTTCTTATCACAATCCCAGAATAAGAAGTATAGTTCACCCCTTATATTTTTATTGAATTTTCTAAGTATTTGTTACTATCGAAACCCCAGCATTCTATACTTATTTTTTTTCAACTTTGAACTATAAATCCACATGTTATATAAACCTCTCATTTTAAGCAAATAGTGAATTTAGGATGTTTTCACAGAAGCATATCCAAACAGTCATCACCTACATAATGCCAGCCAATATTTTTAGAGCCTTATCCACCAGGTGTTTTAGCATTACACAAGCCCTTTACTTTATATATTATTGTATCATGCAATGTTATCATTTTGTTATTATCCATTTCTCTCAGATGATAAAATAGAGTCATGGAAATTTTAATAAGCTCCTTACCATCTAACCTTAAACCTGAAATGAAATCTAGTTTTAAATGGCTGAAAAATGTCCAAGCACTCAACCCTTACCCTATCTGACCTCTTGGTAGCATTTTAATCTTTCTCACATTTTTTTCCAATACAGAAAATGCCATATAGCACTTTGTTTCACATTGGCCCAGATAGTGGAGTGTGATAGAAAAGAAGCCTCAGGCTCATTTGACAAATGACACTTTTAAATTGAGAAAGTTGAGTTGGTGCTGTTGCCATGACAACCAACACTGAGACTTTCCTGATAGTTAAGAAACTGGTAGAGTGAGAGAGAAAAAAAAGGTCTCTACTAGTTAGCAGGCTTGCTTAAAATGGAGTATTTTTTAAAACCAGAAGTTGTAGCTATATCCTCACCACAGAGATTATTTTCAATACATTCTATAATTTAGTGCATTCTGATTTTGATTATATCACCCTGAAAATAAAGTGCATATGTTACATAAAATTCAATGACCAGTGTAACTAAAGTTTTAACATACTATATTTTCTTTGGTTAAGAAATTAAATATCACTAAGAAATAGAGAATGGATGCTAACACTATCACTTGGATCAAAAGAAAGTTAATTTATTTCAAGGAATAAGATGTAGAGATAAGGGTTTTCTAATAGTGGGAACAAAAGTACATGAACTGCCTTAAGTCAAACACAGGCTTCACTATTTTATGCAATAGTATAGGAGATATTTTGGCACATTAAGAATCAGGATGTTGATGTATTATGCTCAGGAATATGTTCCTTATTCACTTCTTAGGTTCTCCTTTTATGTTGGCTCTCTGCAGACGAATTTTTTTTCTGTACAGTCCTAAGAACTCTAGACTTAACAACTGTTATATAGGTACAATTCATCTTTCCTAAGTGCTTCTGTAAAACCATCTTTCCTAAGTGTTTCTGTACTTATGCTGCGCGGTCCTCCTTACCAACTCTTTCTAACGTGGACTGTTACTTGAAACCGGACTTAGCTCTACAAGTATCCCCCAATGCATGAACTCTTCCCAAGTCCTCCCTGCCGCGAATCTTTTGCCAATCGCAAGAAGGTCAGGTTGGGAGATGAAAAGGCGCCCGGGAACCCACACACCACAAGAAAATCTCAAAAGACAATGGGGAAACCTATACTACCATTCTAAGTATAAGACCTATATTACACTACCTCTTTACCTGCTTTTCCCCAAATGCAAGATACTTTCTTGCATCACCTTGTTCCTTTAATTAATTTTTTACTTCATTTTTTAAAAATCTTTTTTCACGTATATATACGTGAGCACATATATTTTTATATCTATTTTTATCTTTTTTGGGGTGTGTGACCTGTTTTTGTTTTCTTCTCTCTCCACCCTCAAATGCACCGGCAAAATAATATAGCACCATTTCTCCCTGCAAAGGCACACACACAAAAAAGGGGAAATCTTACGTATAAAAACGAACTCTTATTTATTAGGGATAAGAACTCATACTTGTTTTCAATACAGGGGCATCTCCCACCTTGAAAATATGTCACGTGGACCCAACTTAGACCCCAGGTGATTAGACACCAACCGTCTTGCCTTGAACCCTGGATCACAGACATAGAAATGACACACTTCTTCACAACAGCCACAGGAAACAAATCCCACCCGGGACATCCTTAATAGTGCTCAGACACCAACAAGTGCCAGCCCTAATATGATACCCTGACAACGAGGAAAATGGGAACAACTTGACCTAAGAGCAAGTTATCCTACCTCACCAGCTAACAATAAGACAAAATCAGAAGACTTGTCACCCTTTGGTCTATCCAAATGCCAAGATCGCGATTTACAGATGACTGGCTGACAGAACCATGGCCAGACTGTATGTATCCTGGGACCAATAAAAAAAAGCCTTAGTCTAGGGTGTGAGCTATGACCTGCATAACAACCATGATCTCTAGTTCCAGAGGTCTAGTTTCAGAGACTATTGCAATGGAATGGGACTTCTGGAAACATAACGAAAGACGCTATCCCAGGCCCCTTCCTAGGATCAGCGCAAAGACCAGGACTGCCAACCACAGAAGACGGATTAAAACGACACTGAGGGAACAGAACTTCTAGAACCACAAAGAAAGACATAATCATAAGTTCAACTCTGTGATTCGTGCAGATACCGAGACCTCTAGATACAGAGGTCTGATTTTATCACCCAGGAAGGAGTAGAAGTCTTCCATACACCACAAAAGCACCAAGGGGAGAGTAAATGAACCTGAAAGGAGTCTATAGTTAATCCCATGACAATATACTTCAAGGGTGGAGAAACCCTGTATCTCTTAGGCAAAGGAAATTCCTTTTCGAATGACCCCAATATTTACTGTGCATCTGCAGGAGGGGGAAAAAAAGGCAAAAAAAAAAAAAAAAGCACAAAACAATTTTTTATTATTATTGTTTATTTATCTATTTTTTGCTGATTTCTTTGTTGTGGTTTGGCTATTGAAGTGGATGTCTCCATTTATATTTATTTATTTATTTATTTATTTATTTATTTATTTATTTTCTTCTTTTTTTCTTCCTTTATGTGCTCTGCCACATTTCTTATCTCGATACCAATGGCTTTTATATGGTGCTTACCCTTTTTCTTTCTTTCTTTCTCTCTTTCTTTCTTTTTTTTTTTTTTGGAATGCTCACTAGATATTTTATTTGATAGTTCTTTAAGTACTGTTGTGGTGTTTCACCTTCTTTTTCCCCTTTGTCTCTCAAACCAAGGATGAAAGCCTCTAGAAGGACTCTGTCCATTTCTGAAGTTTTTGATTTTTTTCCCTTTTTTTCCCCAGGTTATTACTTTTCTTCAAACAAAACCACATAACTTGAACTATCTAGTCCCGCCTCCCAATTGGGGGGGAGATAAGGGAGGTACCAAGACCAAACAGGTGTAAGACCACTAAGTAGTAAGCTAGGCACAGAGGGGACCACTTATTCTAGCAGCTCTGGGGGTAAGGGAAGAGGATATGGGAGGTAGGACTGGAATGGAGGTGGACGGAGGACAATTCGGTGATGGGAATTCCCCTGTTTTTATGTTAATATGTACCTAAAATATTATTGTCAACGATATGTAAGCCACTATGATTAAAATTAAAATTATATTAAAAAATCTCATTGCCTCATTTAGAATCACCAAACTATACCACATTCACCAATCATTATGATAGAATAGGGAGCTGTCTGACCCCAGGGGTGGTCAGAAACCACTTCTGGGACTGGGAATGGGATGGGGAAAAGGAGAGGAAATTTGGAAATTTTATCATCTAAAAAAGGAAGAAATCAATTATTTTCAAAATTTTCTGCTTTCAGCTGAAAAAATTTCCATATCAGGAAGCAGAGTGTTCTGAGGTACTACTTCAGTTCGTGACAGATAACTAACTTTACTCCCTTAATAAATCACAAATTACACATCTCTGATGAATACTTTTAAGTGTCTCAACATGGATTAATTACTGCATAAAGTGACACAGAATTAAGGAACATCATCTCTCCTCTATTTATCATAAACATTTTGCCAGAACTCCTGAAATCCCATTATTAAAGTGAAATTCCTTTGGGTTTTTGAAATGATTTAAAATTTTAAGAATTTTCTCCAAAAATGCAAGTGCTTCCATAAGGAAATTGAATCTTAAAACTTTACCCCATGTCTGAGTACCTCAAATCGTTTGATAAAAGAGGAAAGGCCGTAAGAGTGTTAAAAAGAGACTGGAACAGACTGAGCAAAAACTGCAACTACAAATTTACCTTGTACTGACTTGAGCAGCCCCCCATAAAACAAATAAGGTGGATAGTGGTTAATGCCTAAATGCATGTTTTTTATTACATTAACTTTTATTATTTATTTAATATAATTTATGTAATAATTGTTTCATTGTAAAAGGAATGCACACTCTGGTTTAAGAAATTTTATAGATACTTTTTGTTAGTTTGTTTTGCTTGGAACAACAGTCAGGTACTACCTCCAGCATGTTCTTGGGGATGCTAGGACAGGAATTGAACCCAGACTTTCCAATTATTTGAGTTACCTCCTCAGCCTCTTCATTTCTATTGTTAATGTATTGTTGGTTTGCAATTTTATTTAACTTCACATTTTTCATCACTAAATAGAAATTCTGTTTAACTTTTGATTACCTTTTGTTGTTGTTGCTCTAAAACTAAAATCATGACACATGTATTTACATAATGCAGGAGTAACTTATGTCTAAATAATATAAGCCGTTCTTCAAGTCAATCACCATGATCTACAATACTGGACTAAAAGCTGATCCTCCTCAATATGAATATATAAGAGTATTCCAGTTATTTTTAGCTGGAAGTTGTTAAAATAAATAAAGGAACAACAGAATAACTTCCTTAATTAAATTATCTGATGAATTCAAGTAGCAATTTTACATTAGACATCATACAACTCAATCACCAAATTGCAATGTATATCTCTTCTGCACAGTAAAATCTCCTTAATAGTAGAGGATGACCAAGAGTAAACTTTTCACCCTGATTCTGGTTTTTTGTTGACCTATTCATCCAGTAGGTATTTCCGTATTTCCATCCTTCTGAGCCTACAAACCACACTGCAAATTAGATGGATGTACCTAAAATTTTAAAATAATTCTCTAGTCTTTAAACCATTACTGAAAGATAGATTTTGTATAGTACAGAATTATTTTCTCCTTGGTTTTAAATATGCCTATTTTTATTTGCCCCTTCCGTGGTTAGAACCATATTATTTCCTTAGTTCTAACTACATGTTTTTATTTGCTGCTTTATACATTTGCAATTACATAATGAAATAAGCTATATAGAGCACCCAGCATGACACTCAGCAATTACTCTATGAGCATTATTGGCTATTATATTATCTCTACACATTCTGTAAATATAGTTCTACAAATCTACAGAATAACTACTCTAAACTCTCTCATTATGGTAGGACAAAACTTCCCTTAGCTTCTGGAAGGAAAGAATCAATTCCTGTTCTGTGAAGTTCCTAAAATATTTCCAACTTCCCTATATTTTAGATGTCAACTATTCTATATATATATTTCTCGTGCATTACAATTCATCCCAAGCAGCTGTAATTATAGTTTAAAAAGCAACCTTTTGCTGCCTCACTGGTCCCCTTCTGTGGAACATTCATCATAATGATATGCATGTGGTATTTGCACATTAGAACTGCAAACTGAATTTCAGACTCACAAATATACAAGGAATCTATATGCCTATTACACAAGTTATAATCCAATTAAGCCTTCATTATCCCATTCATAACATGAGAATTGCAAATTATTTGGAATATCCTTATTTACCCAAGAACATTGAAAATATTGAGATAACAGTAATTAAGCTCTAGTGAATAAAATGTCTCCAGAAAGAAATGCTAAAATCTGTGGACCTAACTCATTAACATAGCTCCAGTTTTGCTACTGCAGGATTTATACACCACTGTATAAATACAAAAAGAACTCTGCTACATAATTTGCTATTATTCAATCTTTTGTTTCTTAAAAAAAATCTAAACATATTTTTTCACTCACTTATTGGCTATCAGCCTACTGTGGACATCCCTATTCTCCATTTATTTAAAAGTTAATTACATGGCTATCTTGGATTTTGGGGGGTTTTTTTAGTCACCCACATGGACTCCAGTGTCCATGGTATTTTATTTATGTAAGGACTTGACCATAGCTAACATCCCCATCCTGTTCCTGTCTTGCTTGTGTTTTTTCTGTGACCAATTTCCCACATTCACCTAAGCTATGTGCACTCCACTTTGCATCTGATTCAACCATATAGCAGAGCCACATCACCTGCTTAAACAAAGGTTAGGTCAATGGCACCTATGCTGAGAGAACTTAATGCTCACTGAGTTCTTAGGACCCCCGGCACAGGCTGGCTGGTTCTGCTCAGATCTTCTTGTTTACCCAGATTAGGTGAGACAAAATGAGGAAATAGACTACCCTAGGACCACTTTGGCACCTCTGGCTACTTAAACTCATCCCTCATCCTTCCCCTCTGGGCAACATAAAATGTTGCTGTTTTTCCATATAAAATGCTCTTATGGTAGTCTGGAATCTTTACCTGACCATTCATGTTAATGAGTGGCTAAAAAGATAAGTATTATCTTATAAATATAACTTCACCTTAACAAAACCTTTCTAAAGATGATTTTACAATTTAATGCAATGAACAATATTCCAACTCTAGGAATAATGTTGGAGAGCAGGTGTTTATATCAAAGTAAGCTTTCAGCATTTCTAAAATTACTTGAAATAGGCTTCTTTTGAAGAGGCTAGATTTTATTAAGCAAACAATTCCCTGTGAGAAGTACCATCAGATGCAAAATTAGGGGTTGGGACAGCCAGGGGGATGTTAATGTGATGCACATTAGGCAAATTAGAGAAAATAATTTGGAAGTATCTGATTTATTTTACTATAATAACATTGAGAATAAAGAAAGGAAATTAACATTTATTGTAACTCAGCTAAAGGCTAGCCACAGTGTTTGAAACTTCCTATACACTATCTCGGTAATCTTAAGAAAAGTTACCATTTGTCATGTCAATATGACATATATCTTGTGCCATAGCATGCTCTAAGAGTTATAGATTTTTAACTTACTTGAATCCTGTTAACAATCCTACAAATAAGCAATGATATCTGCCATTCTGTCAGCCAAAGAAACCTGGCTAGGAAAGTCAACTTATACAGCAAGTCAACTTATACAGCTCCTCACAGTCAATGACAGAGTAAAATTCAACTTTGCCCTCCCTAAATCCTAAACCTGCACTTGTAACACACTCCCATTTTTTAGATGAAGAAACAGAATCAAAGAAGTAATCTGAACTGTGACTCAGAGCTGCGCAATAATGAGAACTTCTCAAATCTGCCTTTGTCCCTGCACCTACCTGCTAAGCCTTAGAGGAAAAAAAATAGATCTCCTTTTGTAGATCTGCTAAAACTCATCCTTGCCCAGTAATCAGTTCAAAAATTTACTGTTCTCCCATCTAGACTAGAATTAGACCTGAAGTTATTTGCCTGATCAATGCTCATGTGTGAAATGAAAAGGGAATTATTATCTTACCAAGTATATGGGTAATTCCAAGTTAAGTGAATGGAAATAGAAGTATATGCTCCGACCACAAATGACCAGTTCTTACGAAAACTGGCCTGACTGCCTGGGCTTAATTTCTGTAAATAATAGTATGCTGATCTCCAAATTCCCATCTCTCAATTTCATTATTACCACACTTTCCTATAGAGTGAAGAGATTTGATTGTCGAAGGAGGGCTCTGAATATATTTGTTACAGGCAATTGCTTAATTTATTTATTCTGGCAAAGGAAGATGAATGGAAGTAGAAATGAGGTAGAGTCAATGTTGAAATGAAGTGAAAGATATTAAATATATAATTATTCTGGAGGAAGCTGCTGGTTTATGGGAGAGATGGAGGCAGACAATTGATGGAAGAACTAAGATTAAGAGGGAATTGTAGAAGAGAGGGAGAAACAGACATAAACCTTATGAGGCAAGACACTAATACAAATAAGGTTTTACTTTCTCCAGATCGGTCCCTGGACTCTTGCTGGCTTTTGATCTATCCCTGAGAACTGCTGAATGGCCTGAGCCTGACCTCCCCTGACACTGATTTCAGGACCTCACTTCTTAGAATTCCACTATAATGCCACTGGAAGCCCCTAGGCATTGTCAGACTCTGCACAAGTTCTAATAGACTATGGGAAGTCAAAAGAGACTTGAGACAAAGGGTATTGATCAAGTGGAAAGAGTAGACTTATTTGTGGGGCCAGTAAAGTTGGTTTAAATCTCAGCTCTAACATTGAAACTTCAGTTACTACAGTTACTTCAGTTTCCCTAATTTCAACATCAACAAATAGTAGCAGCAGCAGAATGTTAATACTGTACATGAAACCATGTCACAGTATCTTGCATAAAGTCTTTATTTAGTAGACTAGGGTATCTCCCAGCGTGTCCTGAATGTGTGGACCATCAGGTCTTCTGTTAGGGTCTAGAGACTGTGCAGCCAGGACTGGGAAGTAGGGAAGAGGACGATACTGTGTTAGGCATCAAAATTGAAACTTCATTCCAGTTCTATTTCCCCAGTCCCATTGTGCCTTTTCGTTTTGGCACCCAGGGGTTACTCCTGGTTCTATACTCAAAAATCACTCCTGGGAGGCTCAGAACAACTGGGGTCTGCCACATGCAAGGCAAATGCCCTCCCAGCTGTATTGCCTCCCCACATTGGGCCTTTCAATGTAAGAAGACATGTTGTAGTTTAGTGATAGAGCTTTTGCCCTGCATAAGTGAACTGAAAAAGAAAAGTTCTATTTACCTATTAACCTTTATTTAAATTATGGCTGGTTGTTTAACCACTTAATTTCCTTCAATAGGGTTTGAATGGAAGCTATAATCTTCTTAGAATTTATATCAAAGTGTCCATTTATTTTTAACATTTTCACAATATGACATCTCAAAACTTTAACCTTGATTTGAGTTTTATCAAGTTTTATTTTGAGTTAATTTGAGTTTTATTTCTTGTTTTTAAGCAAAATAGTAAGCACAAATTCTGTTACACAAAATAAATATATTTTAGCTTAAAAATAGTCGAAATACACACTGGTGGTAGTATTGGTGTTGGAACATTTAAAGCCTGAACAACTTGGTAAATCATGGTGATATAATAACAAATAGATTGTAAAAGGAAAAGGAGAAGAAGGAGAGAGAAAGACAGAGAACTACTCTTAGATTATGACACCTTTGCTTGACTCAAATTGGAAAAAAAAACACCATTCTTTTTGTCCAAAATATCTCAAGAGAGCATTTCTTTTTTTAAAAAAAATGTAATAACAATTCAGCAGTGGCAGCAATTTTGAAAACAAACCTGCTTTGGAAGTAGCAATATGGCAACAGTTATTCAATATGAATGTCCTTTCACATATTTATGAAAGGAAATAAAAGGATAAAGCTCAATGATGGGGAGATTTGCCTGGCAGTTTGATCCCTAGCAGACCCCTGAGCATGGCTGGGTTGTCCTAGTAGTCCTCAGAGCATCATGTGCCCCTAGCACCACAGATCCAAACCAATACCAGTGGATTGAGTGTTCTGGGAGTTCCCTCTAGACCTCAGACCCAGCACTGTTTAGGTGGGGCCCTGATAAAATAAAGAGGGTGATGTAGTTACACCTAGTGTGCCTCACAATATGAAACTGAGGGAAGTTGTGTGATTATGCAATACCTGCTCCTCTTCTTCTCAGTAGCTCTCAGGGGCTATAAATCTCCTCTAGCCTTATACCTCCTTGGGACTAAAAGTGTCCACATCAAGGACCAGAGGGATATTACTGGAAGTAGAGTGGTTGTCTTGCATGCAGCCAACCCTGGTTCTATCCTGAACATTCTATATGGTTCCATCAAGCCTAACAGGAGTAATTCCTGAGTGAAGATCCAGGGGTAAGCCCTGAGCACTGCTAACTGTGGCCAATAAACAAATAAAAAAATACAAGAAAAAAGTGACCACACCATATTTACTACACCCATATTTATCCCATAATGTACTTTAGAAATAGTCCGAACACCACAGTTAAGAAAAGCAGATTCTCTGAACCTCGTTTTTCTCATCTATTTCATCTATTCTCAATTAATCTATTCTCTAAGACAGAATGATCAAGTTTTAAAACATATTCTGTGGTTCCTGCCTCTTTCCTGGGAGAAACAATGTGACTCCCAGCTCTTGGAGACACAGGGGTTGATTAAATATAAGTAATGAGACTGACGATTTGGGGATACTCATCTGCACTAAGCTTCCAGTGCATATAGTGTTAACATGAACTTGTTGCAGGTGACTTATGTGAAGTAGAATGAAGAGAAGTAGCAGGTGAGAGAAGGACAGACACAGATAGACAGACAGAGAGACACTGAGAGAGAGAGAAAGGAGAGAGGAAAAGAGAGAGATGGGCTATTACTTTTCACCTTCTTTGGTCACCTAGCAATAGCCTGGGACATTTAGGACTAATATGTCTGCTGTGAGGGGCTGAAGATATAGTATAGTAGGTTGGGCATTTGCCTTGCATGTGGCTAACCTAGATATGATCTACAGCATCCCATATGCCTCCCCCAGCATTGCAGGAATAGTTTCTGAGGGAGAAGAAAGGAGTAATCTCTAAGTATCATTGGGTATGCCCTCTCCCCAATAAAAATAAAAACCAAAATGTGTGCTGTGAGCACCTGCTCACAGTCAAAATCTTATATTCCATCTGCTCTACAGTGATGTCTGAAAACTGAACCTGCTTCTACTTACACTTCACTGGAGGAAGGGAGGGGAACTAAGCCCAGCCACTTGATTTCTTGGGGGGCTATGGAACTCAGGATAGAGCAAAGAATTGCTGTTTGCAAAAAAGGCCTAGTCTTTGGCTATTCTATCTCCTACTTCTGCAGAAAAGAAATTCTGGCAAGAAGCAAAATATAAAGTAAGGCAGTTTATTTAAGAAATATGAGGGGAGGGGCCAGAGAGATGGTGCAGTGGTAGGGCATTTGCCTTGCACAAGGTTGACCCATGACGACCTCGATTCAATCCCCCAGTGTCCCATATGGTCCCACAAGCCAGAAGCAATTACTGAGTTCACAGCCAGGAGTAACCCCTGAGCATCACCGGTTTGACCCAAAATTCAAAAAAGAAAGAAAGAAATATGAAGGGAGAGAAAGAGCTTTGCACTTAACAGAGAACACAATCTTCTCCAGAGTATAAATAGAAATAACCATGTTCATATCCCAAATAAAAGAATGGGCAAATTCCCTAGATGTAGAATGTGTATCATAAAGTAAAAAAAAAAAAAAGTTGAATACACATCACAAGCAGAAATTCAGGTGATCTTCAAGGAAGTACATGTGTGCCTCCTTGGTTTCTATAAAGTTAAATTTTGTTCAGTCTTCCCAAACTTCCCCCCAAACTCTGTTGCAAGGGTATTGTCAAGGGGAGAGTTTTGAAACTACTGATGACTTTCCTTGATATTCTTAGCAAGACCTTTGTTCCTTCAGAAGCCTCTACTCCCACAAGGTGGGAGGATGCTGTTTCTAGAATTCTGAATCTTATAGTTTCCTAGGCTCTTAAGAGGGGTTCTGCATTTCAGACACCTTCAGACCTCAGGCTTATTTTAGTCTAGATAATGTCTTTTCCTATCCACTCTATGAGGCTCCCTCATTTCTTTACCTACAACAAGCTTATTTCTATAAATTTTGTCAGAGTAGATCATTGTGGGGTTTTTTTTCCCTTTGAAATGACTCTCAACATGAGTTATACTTTAAACTTCCACCAAGTCTACTTTAAGCCCCAATACAGCACATTCATGAAATTTAGAGTTCAAGGCTGGAGAAAAAGTACAGGGGCTAAAACACTTGCCTTCCACTTGCGTAAACCAAACCCAGCACTTCCATAACATTGCTGGGAGTGATCTCTGAAAATAGATCCAGGAGTAAACCCTAAAACCCTAAGTACCTTGAGGTATGGCTCCAAATTTTTGTTTTGTTTCCTTTTGGCCCCAAATTTAAAAAAACAAACTTATAGAGTTCATGTAGACAAAATCACCAATTGACTAACAAGAAAGTCCAGAAGCTTCATTTAGAAAACTCCTCTTTCAACTCCCTCCACTTTTCATCTCTGCCCCACATGGCTTGTTCTGCCTTTGTAAGAGCAGGTGAAGCTCTGAGAGCAAAACAACTGTCATGAATTTATGACCCTTATCTATGTCCTCAAATGCAAAGTCCTTAGCCCCAGCCAGGCCACCAAAACACAGTGCTGTGCTTCACTAACAAAAACTCACAAACTGCACAGAAACACCACAAAAACAGGATACAGCAAACAGCCATGCCTAGAAGGTCCCATTTTTGCATTCACCTCATGATTTTCTGCTTTATTTAAAATAGAGTAGTTAGCAGTGCTGATTTTAGGCTTGCTGAGACTATTTTTATTCTCAATTATAGTGACAAAAATAGCAACAAGTATTCTGGGAATAGAGAAAGGGCTAGAATTTATTGCATTGGTATTCAAGACAAAATCAGCTTTCATAAAATTTAGGGGTGTGTGTGTTTGTGTTTGTGTTTGTGTTTGTGTTTTAAAGCTTCCTCCCAATATCTTCAGACTCTGTATGGCTTGCCTTCTGCATGACAGTTTCACACTCGAGCTTCTGACCTGCTGAGTGGTGCAACCTGTCATCTCAAGTTTCTTAGAGTTTGCAGCAAAGTCTCTGGCTCAGAAGAGACCACACACAATCAGGCTATACCGCATGCATCTGTTTCCCAGCTTGCCTCCTCACGGAAAGCAATGGGCCAGGGGCCAGTCCCAGAGGGACCCCAGCACCACGAGGCTGTGGGGATGACAGAAGTTTCCTTGGGGGGTAAACTATACACAAGCATATTTATTCAACTCGTTGGGAATGTGAGCAACTCAGTGATATTTCACAAGCCACTTGTGCAATGATCAGACAACTTCCCGAAACTTCTACTCTTGGTGGTGAGGGAAGGAGAGATCTATCAAAGAAATGTTTCTAAACCAGCAGCAATTGTCCAAATATTAACCTCTACATTCTTTTGTCTTTACAAATTGTTTCAATCTCCTATCTTGTCCCCTCTCAGGGCTTTGGCACCCTGCTCTGCTTTAACACATATTCATTTTAGAGATATTAACTGTCAACTGTATTTAGTATTTATTCAAAAAATTATAACAAGTTGCTCCCTTAGGCCAATACTATGTTTTTCTCTGGGGGATAAAAAATGAAGAGGAAATGGTTTCTACCCTCGTTGGTCTAGGAGCAGCAGTTGTGATGCAAATGAGGACACATCAGGCATGATACTAAGTGCTGTGGTGAGCAAGGAGGTTGGCTGCTGAGCAGCATGCACCTGAATCTGGGCCTTTTAGGAGTTGCTGAGTCCTGCTCACTAAAACCCTAACTCAGATTTGAACACAAGAGCTCTGCAGTGACTCAGACATTTAGTTGGAAGGAAATGTTCTACTCTTCTCAAACAATGAATTGATACTTGGTTTTCTAGTGCTGCCATAATAATTGACCACAAATCTAGTAGCTTGACAAGAGTGGCTTGATGAAAAGACAGCACCTCAGATCAATGGAATAGACTTGAATATTAGAGAATGACACTCAGACATACAATCAATTAATCTATTACAAAGGGGCAAAAACACGGAGCAAGGATAGCCTCTTCAACAAGTGGTGTTGGAACAACTGGCCAGCCACATGCAAAAAAGCAAACTTGGACCCCTATCTGACACCATGCAAAAAGGTTAAATCAAAATGGATTAAAGACCTTGATATCAGACTTGAAACTCTAAGGTATATAATAGAGAACTTGGGCAAAACACTCCATGACATTGAGACTAAGATATCTTCATGGGGGAAATATTACTTCCCAAACAAGTAAAAGCAGAAATAAACAAATGGAATTATATCAAACTGAAAAGTATCTGCACTTTAAAGGATACAGTGAATAGGGTAAAAAGGTCACCCATAATGGGACATCATCTATCAGGTAAGGGGCTAATACCTAAGATATACAGAACTTAACAAGAAAAAATCATCTAATCCCATCAAAAAATGAGAAGTAAACATCCACTTCCTCAAAGAAGAAATACAGGTGGCCAAAAAGCTCTTGAAAAAACTGCTCCACATCACTAATCATCAGGGAGTTGCAAATCAAAACAACAATAAAGTACCATCTCACGCCACAGAGACGGACACACATCACAAAAAAAATAAAAATAAAAAAATAAAACAAGAAAAACTATTGATGGCATGTATGTGGGGAGAAAGAAACTCTCATTCACTCTTGGTGGGAATTACATCTAGTTCACACTTTCTGGAAAGCAATATAGATATTCCTTAAAAAACTGGACATTGAGCTCCCATATGATCCAACAATACCACTCCTAGGGATATACACTAGGACCACAAAAAACACAATACAACAATGCCCTCTGAACTTCTATGTTCATAACAACTCTATTTTCAATATCCAGAATCTGGAAACAACCCAGATTCCCAACAACAGAAGAGTGGCTAAAGAAACTGTGGTATATCTATACAATGGAATACTATGCAACTGTTAGGAAAAATAAAGTCATGAAATTTGCCTATACATGGATGGATATGGAGGCCATTATGTTGATTGACATAAGTCATAGAGAGAGTGATAAACACAGTATAGTCTCACTCACATGTGGGATTTAAGAAAAACAAAAGACAATATAATAATAATAATTAATATCCAGACAAAAGAGATGAGGACCAGAAGGACCAGTCCATGAAATGAAGCTTACCAGAAAGAGTGGTAAGTGCAGTTAGATAAATAATTACACTAACAGCTAGAATAAGAAATACAATGCCTGCCTCCAAGACAGGCAAGAGATGGGGGAGGACGGAAATGGAGGACAATGGTGGCGAAAAATTGCACAGATGAAGGGGGGGTGTGCATTTTATGGCTGAAATCCAATTATTTACATGTTTGTAATCATGGTGCTTAAATAAAAAATTATATGGGAAAATATTTTTTAAAAAATGGAAACTTACAAAAATAATAATTGACACCAATTGACACCAAATAATTGAGATTTCATAGTTCTGTAAAGAAGATATCTAGCAGGCTTCATCACAGCTCTGCTTAAGGCTTAAGGTATCATGGAGAAATCCAAGTTTCCCTGTCCTGCACTCATTCCTGGATCTTTAGTGGGGAACCTGCTTCCAGACTCCTGAAAACTGTTAGCATAATATATTTTCTTCTCAGGGTTTGTCTTCAAATCAATAATGGTGGACTGATTTCTGGGACCTTTCACCTGTCTTCCCTTCAGTTTCAAGGGTCCTTGTGATTATATAGGGACTAAGGTTATCCAGATTCTCCCTGGTAACCCAAAATAAATCTACTTTAAGTATGCTTGATTAATATTAATTACAATATTAATTAATCTTGCTATGTAACAATGTACTATGGGCAGAGATCATAGGCATCCAAAATTTTGCCTACATCACTCTACCAAGCAACCCTCAAAACTCAACCATCTTACATGCAAGATACACTCATCCCATCCCAAAGTCTCCACGTTTTTACAACTCTTACAGCATCCAAATCTGATGATATGTAAACTCTCCTATATCGTATCTGTTCAAAGGTCCCTAACTTTATCATCTCACTCATCAAAATCAGGTGCAGGGGCCTAAGCA
Source organism: Suncus etruscus (assembly GCF_024139225.1). Taxonomy (NCBI): domain Eukaryota; kingdom Metazoa; phylum Chordata; class Mammalia; order Eulipotyphla; family Soricidae; genus Suncus; species Suncus etruscus. Next base: position 69,481,769 of record NC_064855.1, read on the forward strand.
GTAGTGCAAGCAGTAGGGCATTTACCTTGCATGCACTAACCTAGGAGGGACCGAGGTTCAATTCCTTCAGTGTCCCATATGGTCCTCCAAGCTAGAAGTGATTTCTGAGCACATAGCCAGGAGTAATCCCTGAGCATTAAGAGGGGTGGCCCAAAAACAAAAACAAACAAAAAAACACAAAAAAATCAGGTGCAGACACTGAGGTTCAGTGCATATGCCATTAAGTAAATTCTAGGTTCATAACTCTTCATCTGTAAATCCTTGAAAGTAAAAAAACCACTTATCTTCTCCCAACATCCAAAGATGAAACAGGCATAGAAAACAAAATATACATTCCCATTCAAAGAATATTGAAAAAGAAGACAGGTTTTTAAATACAGCCAGAACCCATTAGGTTTCAGCATCTATAATAATTCTCTCTGCGTATTGCCTTCTAAGTTACCACATAAATTGAAATACTACTAATTGTATTTAAGTCAGCATAATATTGACTTCATATATGGTGTCTAATTTAATTAGACTACTACTCCATCAACTATATTAATGTTAATTATTTGGAGTTTACAGATGAAGTCTCTGAGACAGAATGAGTACAGGTCAAATTGTTTCTTTCATTTAAGAAAACAAAATCAGGGACCAGAGATAATATATTAAGACACTTGTTTTACATGCATGAACTCAGATTTGATCCATGGCACTGCATATGGTCACTGAGCACTGGTATAGTGATCCCTGAGCACAAAGGCAGGAACTAGGCCCTGAGTACCACTGGATGTGGCCCAAAAGCCAAAAACAAAAGAAGAAAATTATCCAGCTATTTAATTATGAGTAATTATTTGAAAAATTCAAAAGCACTATTCAGAAAGATTATGTTCATTGCACCTCTACTCACAAGATATGTAAACAACCCCGTGCTAACCCACAGGTGAATGGATTAAGAAGATATGCACATGTGCAATGGATTTCTACTCTGTTGCAGGAAAAGAATGATCTTGCACATACATGAATGCACCATGATGGGGTTATACTAAGTGAAGTAATCAGAAGACAAATGACAAACACTATATAGCTGTATGATTTCATTCATATATGAATTATAAGGAAAAGTCAATGAACCATAAACAAAAATCTAAATTATTATATTAAAATTAATAGATTGGAACTTACCAGAAGATAAAGGGCATGGGGGGGGGGGAAGGAGGTGAAGTGGGTCACTGTGGGGAGCCTAGCTGATGAAACCTGGGACATAGGACACCTCAGTAATTCCTAATCTGGTCACCCACGTGACCAAAAGGCCCATGCCTTGAGAACAAAGGAAATAGACAAAAATAAAGTAATTCAGAGCAGCCCAATATATCCAGCCAGAAAGAAAAATATAGAGTTTGCCTTTGTGTTAGCAAACATTATTAAGAACTCTGTTTGAATCTTATGCCTTTTAGTAAAACGTGCTCAGGTCTACCTCTTTGCCCCTCCCTACTACCTGCCCCAGTTTATGCTAATGAATGCTTGTAACTGTGATTGGTGTAAAATTTGTAACACCCCTGACGTGTTTCAGCCCTTAAAAGCTGATCCCCCAACAATAAACTTCCCTTTTTGAACAGCATGTGTTGTCTTGAAGGCCCTTCTTACTAATTTCTCTAGTTCTTCTTTACAGGTCGGTTCTGCTCGAGTGAACCCACTAATAACTAGCAACTTTCATTTCCACACCCCCGCGGGTCGGTAATTATCATGACACATAGTATACAAATGATGAATTGTAATGCTGCTTACCTATATCATAATTAACATTATGTTATTATCAATGCTGCCTCAATAAAAATAAAATAAAATAGTGTGTATAAAGACAACCATTTTTATGTAATTTTTATATATATTTCAGTCTTCCCGATGAAGGAATCACATGTTTAAAATTCCTCAGAAGATGGTGAAGCCATTCTGTAGAGTCAGTAGGAGTGGGTACTAAGATCTTGAACTATTTGGGTCTGAATGATGATTTCATTTTTCAGAACTCTTTTTGTTTTCCATTGGTTTGAGGGCTGCGCCTTTCAGTACTCAGGTCTTACAACTGGCTTTGTACTCCTAGAAATGCTCAGGAGACCATATGGGGTGCCAGGTATTGAACCCAGTGACCTGCTGAATTTATTCCTGAATTATTTTCTGAAGCTAATTTATAATATGAAGGAAAGTTACTATTATATAAAATTTGTGATAAATGCATAAATATTTATATTCTAGGATGAGTGGATAAAGAAACTGTGGTACATCTAATCAACAAAATGATAAGCAGTTGTTAGGAAAAATGATATGCAGTTGTTAGAAAAAATTTTGCGGGGCCGGGAAGGTGGTGCTAGAGGTAAGGTGTCTGCCTTGCAAGTGCTAGCATAGGACGGACTGCGGTTCGATCCCCCGGCATCCCATATGGTCCTCCCAAGCCAGGAGTGATTTCTGAGCGCATAGCGAGGAGTAACCCCTGAGCGTCAAACAGGTATGGCCCAAAAACCAAAAAAAAAAAAAGAAAAAATTTTGCTTATAGATAGATTAATTATGATAATACAGATAGTATTATGCTGAGTGAATTGAATTTGAGGGTAAGAGATAGACATAGAATTACCGCACTCATTTTAAAAAAGATAGTATGATAATAATATCCAGATACAATAGAGATGAGGGTTGGGAGGACCAGTCCAAAGTAGAAAACTTGCCACAGATAGTGGGAAAGTGCATTTAAGGGCAGAGAAGGGACCACTTTGACAATGAGAGTTGGATCATCATACTGGACAAGAATTGGGATATGTAAAGAGATAAAATGATATGCATGATATCATTACTTCAGTAACAATATTACAAACTACAATGTCTAAAAGGGGAAAGAAAGAGACAAAAAAGAGAGAAAGAAAGAGAATAAAAATGTCTATAGCAGAAGCAGACAGGGTAGAGGGCAGGAGGGAGGGTGGAAAGGAAACTTGGGACGTTGGTGGTGATGGTAAATGTGAATTAGTGCTACTTTGCATGACTGAACCTCAATCATTTACAACATAACTGTGAAAAGAAACAACATATTATGAACAAATTTGTAACATAGGTGTTTAAATAAAGTAATTTTTTTTAAATCATGATTTTGAGATCCAGATACTGTTGCTACTATAATGTGAGTGTAAAACAATGCAACTTCTATGGAAGACTGTAGGCATAGACTCAAAAAATTATATTGGTGCCAGTGAGAGTGTACAGTAGGTAAGGCTTTTATTTTGCATTCAGGTTCAATGCATGGCATATCATATGGATTCTAAGCCTCAATGGGAATGAACCCTGGGCACAAAGCCAGGAGTAAACCCTGAACACAGATGAGTGTACCTCCAAAATTTAAAAAATTATATACAAGTATATAACTATAATGAGATTCATAAATTACATTCAAAACAGTCTCAAAAAGATAGTTGCAACACAGTCCAAAAGTACTGAAATAGATGGACAGAATAGCAGCAAGATCCTCTTTGTGACTCAAAACAGTCATTTCACCGCAGGGCAGGGTACCTTGAAAGAAAAAGAAGCACCAGGACAAGAGGAGGGGGTCTTCTAACCACATAGTCCCAAGAAACTGAGGCAGACAGATAGACTCTCAGCAGGGTACTCCATGTGATACAGAACCATTTTTACTCTAGGTCATTGAAACCCAAGGAACAAAGCTATACATTTCTTCTAGTCAATGTGTCACACCACAGCATATAAAAACACCAACACAATGCAAAGTTTGCAATTGGAAAGCAATGTAGAATCCCAGAACACTTACTGAATGAAATCCATAATAGTTCTGAAAACCCAACTAGTATCAGCCACCCATAGAGTCTCCATGACAAGTACTATAGAGAACAAATGTCAAGGATGTTCAGGACTCAAAGAAATCATAAAATGGACAGTCAATAAGACTCAAGAAGAAATGAGAATAGAAATGAGAAAACTTCAAACAGTAAAGATAGAAATGAAAAACTTGGTAGGTTAAATTAAAAAAAAACTTATTGGAAGGCCTCACCAGCAGAATAACAGCTCCTGAGAACAGGATCAGTGAGCTGAAAGATGAGTTACATAACAGCTTCATACAATAGCAGAAGTAGGAAAAGTGTCTTAAGATAAATGAACAAACTATGAGGGAAAATTCTCAAAGTAAGTGAAAACATGACAGTAGATCTTTGGGATAAACTCAACAGAAACAACGTAAGAATCACTGGGGTCCCAATAAAAAGTGGAGCCAGGAAAGTCTCTTCAACGAGTGGTGTTGGTCAAATTGGTCTGCTACATGCAAAAGAGGTGAACTCAGACATCTCTTTAACACAACCATGCACAAAAGTTAAATCAAAATTATTTAAAGGCCTTGATATCAGACTTGAAACCATAATGTATATAAAATAAAACTTATAACACTCCATGACATTGAAGTTAAAGGCATCTTTAAGGATGCAACACCACTGTCCGAGTAAGTGGAAGCAAAGAAACAAATGGGACACATTAAACTAACAATTGTTTGCATCTCAAAGGAAACAGTCACTATAATGCAAAGACTTCCCACAGAATTGAAGAAGTTATTCATAAAATACCATCAGATATGAGGTTATCAGATATGTCTAAGATACACAAGGCTTATCAATAAAGCTTAGTAATACAGTAAAGAAAGGCTTTCCCCATTCAAAAATAGAAAGAAGAGATAAACATTTCCTCACTAAAGAAACACAGAATGCCAAAATGCACATAAAAATGCTTCACATAATTAATAATCAGGGAGATACAACTCAAAGTAGCAATGATATACAACTCACACCACAGAGACTTACTTGTACACATCACAAAGAACAGAAACAGAAAGGTACTCTCATTCACTGCTGGTGGGAATGTAGATTGGTCCAGCCTTTACAGAAAACAATATGAACATACCTAAAACAAAAACAAAAAATAAAAACAAAACTAGAAATTGAGCTTCCATATTATCCAGCAATACCGCTCCTAGAAATATCTTCTGTAGGTCCCAAAACACTAGGCAGAAAAAAAAAAACCTCTGAATTCTTATGTTCATTGCAGCACTATTCACAATACCCAGAAAATGTGGAAAAAACACAAGTGCCAGAGAATAGATGAATGGACAAAGAAATGGTGATACATCTACACAATAGAATACTATGCAGCTGTCAGGAAAAAGTATGTCATTAAATTTTCTTATTTATAGGTAGATATGAAGATCATTAAGCTGAGTGCAGTGAGTCAAAGGGAGAGGAATAGACATAGGATAATAGGACTCATTTGTGGGATATAAAAAGCAGGTAGTATGGTATTAATATCCAGTGACGATAGAAGTAAAGGTCAGGAGGACCAGTCCATAATAGCAAGCTTGGCACAAATAGTGGGGGAGTGCAGTTAGGGCAGAGAAATGATCTATGAAATGAGAGTTGGAAATGATCACTCTGGACTAGAACTGGGTGCTGAAAGGAGATAAAGAACGATACCCTTTCAAACAATATTGTAAATTGCAGTGTATAAAAGAAAAGGAAGAACAAGAAATAGAGAGAGAAAAAAAGAGAGAGAGAGAGAAATGTCTGTCCCCGAGGCAGACATGGTAGAGGACAGGAAAATTAAATGTATTTTATGCATATAATGAAATATCATTAATTGAAAATGTATGATAAAATCCAGTCACAAATAAAAACCTAAATTAATTTGATGTTGTATGCATAAAATAAGTCAGTTACACAAATGCCAAATGCCACATGATTTCCTTTACATAAGTCACCTAACATAGTCAAATTTGTAGAAAGGAGAATAGATTGGAAATTACAAGGGGTAGTGGAAAGGATAAAAGAGATGTTCTATTTAATGGGCAGAAATTTTCTGATTTACAAGACATGAAAGTTTTGAAGAATATCTTCACAGCAATGTGTATTTATTAATTATTTAATATATTTATAAGCTGTGCACATAAAGTGATTTAGAGTATAAAGCTATTTGATGAGCTTTTTTTACAATACATATAAATATAGATTGAAAAACACCAAGAGTGAACCTATATTAACTATATAAAATATGTACAATCCTATGTAAACTATAAGAATTTATATAATGATATTTAATCTAAGGTCAACACAAAAATGTACCATTTCTGATAGTGAATATTAGAGGGAGAAGACTAGGGGTAGGAGTGAATGAATATATACCAACTCTCTGGATCCATTGATTTTGCTATGCATCTAAAATTGCCCAGAAAATGCAAGCATTTTTACACTCTGAACTCTCAGCTATGTAAATAATTTTTAATATAATTTTTATTTTGATCATAGTGGCTTACATTTTGTTGACAATAACATTTTAGGTACATATTTATATAAAATCAGGGGGGATTCCCATCACCAGATTGTCCTTCCTACACCTCCCTTTTGTCCTACCTCCCATTTCCTCTTCCCTCCCCCTCAGGGCGGCTAGAATATGTGGTCCCCTCTGTATCTAACCTACTACTTAGTAGTCTTGCATCAGTTTGGTCTTGATGCCTCCCTTATTTCCCCCTCTAAGTGGAGGCAGGGCTAGCTAGTTCAAGTTGCGTGGTTTTGCCCGAAAAAGAAAAAATAAATAAACTGGGGTAAGAGTCTAATACCCCGAAAATGGGCAGAATCCTTCTAGAGGCTCTCATCATCGATTTGGAAAATGAAGGAGAAAAAGAAGGTGAAACACTCCACCAGTACCAAAAGAAGTGTCAAGTATCCAGTGAGGACTCTAGCTATATCGATAAGCACCACAAAAAACAGATACAAAAACAAAACAAAAAAAAACAAAAACAAACAAACAAAAAAACACGCCGTGGTCTTGAAATAAGAAACATGGCGTAGCACATAACGAAAGAAAAGAAAGGAAGAGAAAAAAAAAAGAATAATTGGGGACAACAATTTCAATAGTCACATCCAAACAGAGAAATCGACCAAAATAGCTAGGTAAATAAAAATAATAATAACAATAATAAATGAAGGTAAGATATATATATAAAATAACCGAGGTTTTGTGTTTTTTGTATTTTTGTTTTTTTTTTTCCCTCCTGCCCTGGAATAGTAAATATTGGGGTCATTCGCAAAGGAATTCACTTGCTCTATGAGTTATGGGGTTTCTCCGTCCTTGGAGTATACTGTCATGGGATCAGCTCTAGACTTTGCTCAGGATCATTACTCTCCCGGTGGTATTGGTTTTTTTTTTTTGGTGTGTGGAAGACTTCTGCTCTGTCCAGGGTGATACAATCAGAGCTCTGTGTTTAGAGGTCTCAGTATCTGTACAGATCCTGAGGTGGGACTTATGGTGAAGTCAGTCTTTGTGAATCTAGAGGTTCTGTTACCTCAGTGTCATTTTAATCCATTTTCTGTGGTTGGTGATCTTGGTCTTTGCACTGAACCTAGGATGGCATCTAGGATAGCATCTTTCTTTGTGCTTCCAGAAGCCCCTTTCCGTTACAATTGTCTCTGCCGGACCTTTGGAACTGGGGATCATGCTTATTGTGCAGGTCTTAGTTCAAACCCTAGACTAGGGCTTTTTTATTGGTCCCAAGATGTATACAGTCTGGTCGTGGTTCTAGCAGCCAGTCATCTGTAAATCACGATCTTGGCTTTTGGACCTACCGAAGGGTGCCACATCTTCTGGTTTTGTCTTGTCGTTAGCTGGTAAGGTAGGCTAAACTGCTCTAAGGTCAAGTTGTTCACATTTTCCTCATTGTCGGGATATCATGTTAGAGCTGGCCCTTGTTGTTGACCCTGCAGTATTAAGGCTGTCCCAGATGGAGTTTGTTTCTTGCAGCTGTTGTGAAGAGCTGTGCCGTTTCTATGTCTGGGATCCAGGGTTCAAGGCTGGATGAATGGTATCTAATCACCTGAGGTCTAAGTTGATTCCACATGACATATTTTCAAGGTAGGAGATATCCCTGTATTATAAACAACTATGAGTTCCTATCTCTAGTAGATAAGAGCTCTTTTTTTTTTTATATGTAAGATTTCCCCTTTACTTAGTGTGCCTTTGCAGGGGGAAGTGGTGCTACATTATATTGTCGGTGTATTTGGGGGTGGACAGAGTGGATAACAGAAATAGGTCACATACCCAAAAATGATTAAAAAAAAAAGGAAATAAAAATGTATGTGCCCGCAAATGTATATGTAGGGCAAGCATTTAAAAAAATAAATTAATTTAAAAAATAAAAATAAAATAAAATGAGTTAGCGAAGTTTTTAAAGGACCAAAGTGGTGCAAAAGACTACTTTACATTTGGGGGAGAACAGGTAAAGAGGTGGTGTATTACAGGTCTTATGCCTATGTTGGAAGTACAGTTTTTCCCATTGTCTTTTGGTTTTTTCTTGTGGTGTGTGGGTTCCCAGGCATCTTCCAATCACACCCCCTGACCTTCTTCAGATTGGTAAAATTTTGCGGCAGGGAGGTCTTGGAAGAGTTCTTGCATTGGGGATACTATTGGACCTAAGTCCGGTTTCAAGAAACAGTCCACGTTAGGGGGAGTTGGTAGGGAGGGTCTCGCAGCATGAGTCCGCAGGGGAGTTGGCTGTCTTTTCTTGCAGGAGACGAGGTGTGGGTTTGGCTGGGTGTTCCCTCGCCTGGGTGCTGGGTACTGGTTCGTTGGGTAGGAGGTCGATCTTGATGCCTAAAAGATTAAGGACTGAGGGTGGGGAGTTTTAATATGGTGGGAGATCTGGATGGGATTGAGGGGTGAAGGGATAGTTGGATTTCCAGGGGGGAGAAAGGGGAAGGTATATGGGAGGAGTATGAAGGAAGAGAAAAGAGAAAATACCGTAGAAAGAAAGGGAGAAGAGAAAGGGGAAAAAGTAAAGAGAAGAATAGAAGAGAAAAAACAAAACAAAAAAAAAACAAAAAAAAAAACAAACAACAACAAATAAAAAGTAGTGAGAAGAAAGGAGAGAATAGCAAGGGAATGCTGGTTTGGTTGAATGTGTTCGATGACTAGAGCCTGTAGTTTAAGTCTCTACTTCGCAGGTACTGCTTTGGTGGTCTGACTGGTCACGTGCTTCAATTCCTAAAAGAAGGTTTAACCTAGAGATAAAGTGTATGTTAAAGAGTTTTCTCGTGGCCTTCTCGTAGTGCAAGCAAGGTATAGTATCTCATGTGGTATCCCGAGTTGCCATCTTAGTTTGTCCGTCCTTTGTATCTAAGGGCGCCTGTGGACAGAAAAGCTGAGTGGTTATTTAAAATACAGTAAGGTAAAGGGATTAAAACATAGTGTTATGGTATGTTGCCATTGCAGTCCGTGATTTCCCGTGGTGTTCTATACTTGTGTTCCTGTTTACGATCTCTAAGGGATTATTGTGGGCCTTTGTTGTAGGAGTCTGATTACATACCTGTTCTCTCTATGTTGCTGTTTCTGTTGTTGCTGTTTTCTTTGTGGTATAATGTGCAGTCAAGAGTTTGCGTTGTTTCTTTTTCATGTATTTTGGACACTGCTCCCACGTATATGTTGACTATTACAGTGTTCGGAGTTTCTACCCTGTTAAACCCTGTTATATGATTGTTAGGTATTAGTTATGTATAAAATATATGTTCTAGGTGTTTCAGAATAGTGCTACCATTCTGTGTTTATCTTTTGTCTTCTGACTTACTTCGTTTAACATAACATGATCTAGGTCCATCCACGTTGTTGCAAAGTCTGTTATTGTATCATTTCTAACTGCCATGTAATATTCCATTGTATATATGTACCACATCTTAATGATCCATTCATCTGTTGTTGGACATCTAGGTTGGTTCCAAGATTTGGCTATTATACTGAGTGCTGCGAAAAATAGTGGGGTGCATACGTATTTTGGAATGAATGTCCTTCCATCTTGTGGGTATATGCCTAGGAGCGCAATTGCTGGGTCAAATGGCAGCTCAATTCTGAGTTCTTTGAGCACTCTCCAGACTTTCCTCCATAGGTGTTGGACTAGGGGGCATTCCCACCAGCAGTGGATGAGAGTTCCTTTCATATCGCATCCCCGCCAACAAAGGTTGTTTCCATTATTTTTGATGTGAGCCATCCTCACTGGTGTAAGGTGGTATCTCATTGTTGTCTTGATTTGGATCTCCCTGATGATGAGTGAAGGTGAGCATGTTTTCATGTGTTTGTTGGCCATACTTCTGTCTTCCTCAGAGAAGTGTCTATTCATTTCATCTCCCCATTTTTTTATAGCTTTGTTTGGTTTTGGGGGGCTCAGCTTTCTGAGTGCTTTGTATGTTCTAGATATCAGCCCTTTATCTGATATGTCGAGAGAAAAGATTTTTTCCCATTCTGTTAGCTGTCTTCTTGCGTTAAGTAGGGTTTCTTTTGCCATGCAGAAGCTTTTTAGTTTGATGTAGTCCCATTTGTTTATATTTGATGCTAACGTTCTTGCCATTGGTGCTCCATTCTCGAAGACCTTTTTGATATATAGGTCTTCCAGTGTTCTGCCTATTTTATTCTCGATAAACTTTATGGATTCGGGTCTGATTTCAAGGTCTTTGATACATTTTGAGTTGATTTTTGTATAAGGAGTAAGGTATGGGTTGATTTTCACTTTCGTACATGTGGTTTTCCAGTTGTACCAACACCATTTGTTGAATAGGCTTTCTTTGTTCCATTTCAGATTCTTGCCTCTTTTATCAAATATTAGTTGGCTATATACATGGGGGTTTATGTCTGGGAATTCTGTTCTGACCCACTGGTCTGAGGTCCTGTCTCTGTTCCAGTACCATGCTGTTTTGATTACTATGGCTTTATAGTATAGTTTCAAGTTAGGTAAGGAGATGCTGCCCAGCTTCTTGTTTTTCAGTATTTGTTTGGCTATCCTGGGTCTTTTGTGGTTCCAGATGAATTTTGTGAATGATTGTTCTAATTCTTTAAAGAATTGTGTCTGGATTTGGATAGGGATTGCATTAAATCTATATAGGAGTTTGGGTAGGATAGTCATTTTGATTATGTTAATTCTACCTATCCATGAGCATGGGATGTTCTTCCATTTCTTTAGATTGTCTTCAATTTCTTTCTGAAGTGTTTTGAAGTTTCCCTGGTATAGGTCTTTCACTTGTCTTGTAAGGTTGATTCCTAGGTACTTGATATTTTTGATACTATCTTAAATGGAATTGTATATTTAATCTCTCTCTCCTCAACTTCATTGTTTGTATATAGAAACGCTACTCTCTTTTGTGTATTGACTTTGTAACCAGCCACTTTGCTGTATTGGTTAATTGTTTCTAGGAGTTTTACTGTGGACTCTTTAGGGTTTTCAATGTATATCATCATATCTTCGGCAAATAGAGATAGCTTGTGTTCCTCTTTCCCAATTTGAATTCCTTTGATTTCCTTCTCTTATCGGATTGCTATTGCTAGGACTTCTAAGGTTATATTGAATAAGAGTGGAGAGAGTGGACAGCCTTGCCTAGTTCCTGATCTTAGTGGGAATGCTTCTAGTTTCTCACCATTAAGTATAATGTTGGCTGTAGGCTTTTCATATATAGCTGTAATTATTTTGATGAAGGTTCCTTCTAACCCTATTTTGCTGAGTGTCTTTAGCATGAAAGGATGTTGGATTTTGTCAAACGCCTTCTCTGCATCGACTGATATGATCATGTGGTTTTTGTCTTTCATGTTGTTGATGTGGTGTATAATGTTGATTGATTTGCGTATGTTGAACCAACCTTGCATTCCTGGGATGAAACCTACTTGATCGTGATGTATGATCTTTTTGATGAAGTGCTGGATTTGGTTTGCTAATATTTTATTGAGTATCTTTGCATCTACGTTCATTAGTGAGATTGGTCTGTAGTTTTCTTTTTTGGTAGCGTCTTTGCCTTCTTTGGGAATGAGTGTGATATTAGCCTCATAAAAGGAGTTGGGGAGGATTCCTGTTTTTTCTATGGTTTGGAAGAGCCTATGGAAAAGTGGTAGTAACTCTTCTTGAAATGTTTGATAGAATTCACCTGTAAATCCATCTGGGCCTGGGCTTTTGTTCTTAGGGAGTTTTTTAATTACATCTTCAATTTCCTCTGAGGTGATTGGTCTGTTTAGGATTTCTAGATCTTCCTTTTCCAGTCTTGGAAGAGGGTGTTTTTCCAAGAATCTATCGATTTCCACTGGGTTCTCTAGCCTAGTTGAGTATAGTTGTTCATAATATGATCTCATGATATGTTGTATTTCTTGGGGTTCTGTTGTAATATCTCCCCCTTTCATTTGTGATCCTACTGATTTGGGTGTTTTCCCTCTTTTTTTGGTGAGTTTTGCCAGTGGTTTGTCTATCTTGTTTATTTTTTCGAAAAACCAACTCCTGGTCTCATTGTTTTTTGTATTGTTTTCTTAGTTTCTATGTTGTTTATTTCTACTCTGGTTTTTATTATTTCTTGCCTTCTGGATGTGGTTGGATTTCTCTGTTGCTGTTGTTCCAATTCTTTGAGATGATCTTTTAAACTGTTGGTTTTGTTATTTTCCTGTTTCTTGACATAGGCCTGTATTGCTATGAGTTTCCCCCCAATTACTGCTTTTGCTGTGTCCCATAAATTTTGACATGTTGTCTCTCCATTGTCATTTGTCTGAAGGAATCTTTTTATTTCTTCCTTGAGTTGTTCTTTGATCAGCTGTTGTTTAGCAGTACGTTGTTTAATCTCCAGGTATTAGTTTTTCTCCATTGCTTCTTCTTGACCTCAATTTTGAGTTCTGTTGCATAGTGATCTGAGAGGGTAGTTCTAATGATCCTTACCTTTGTGGTCTTATATAGGTTGGCTTTGTATCCTAAGACATGGTCTATTCTGGAGAAGGTTCCATGTGGGCTTGAGAAGAATGTGTATTCTGCTTTTTGAAGATGGAGGGCTCTATATAAGTCTATTAGCCCTAAATCTTCTAATATTTCATTCAGAGCTCTTATTTCTTTGCTATTTTTCTGTTTGGTGGATCTGTCCAGTGGTGATAGTGGAGTATTGAGGTCCCCTGCTATTATCACATTTCCCTTCATGTGTTTCTCCAGGTTTGCCAGTAGTTGCCTCACATATTTTGCTGACTCTACATTAGGTGCATAGATATTGACCAGGGTTAGTGTTTCTTGATCTAATGTTCCCCTGATCAGTAAGTAGTGACCCTCTTTGTCTCTGATCACTTTCTTGAGGTTGAATGCAATTTGGTCTGATATAAGAATGGCTGTCCCTGCTCTTTTTTTTTCCATTGGCCTGAATAATTACTTTCCATTCTTTTATTCTAAGCCTGTGCTTATCCTGCATCTGTAGGTGTGTTTCTTGCAGACAGCAGAAGTCCGGTTTATTTTTCCTAATCCAGTTCTCTACTATGTGTCTTTTAATTGGAGAGTTTAGTCCGTTAACATTTAGGGAGATTATTGAGAGAGAGGATTGTTGTGTAGTTGTGTTGTGTAGGGTGGTTTTTGTTACAATCGGGGGTTTGGATTGTGTAATTCGTCTCTGAGTAAGTCGCTTAGGATCGGTTATGTTTGCACAAATATTTCAAGTTTGTTCTTGTTTGAGAATGGTTTTAGTCTATCCTCCCATATGAATGTAAGTTTTGCTGGGTATTGGACCCTAGGTTGGAAATTTCTTTCACTCAGTCATTTAAATATGCCATTCCACTGTCTTCTTGCTTGAATTATTTTGAATGGGAGATCTGGTTTGATTCTTATGTTCCTACCTTGGTACTTGAGGTTTCTTTTCTTCCTTATTGCTTTAAGGAGTTCCTCTTTCTCTTTGTTTTTTGCCAATTGGATTACCATATATCTTGGTGTTTGTTTATTAGGGTCTATCTTATTAGGAACTCTTTTTACTTCCTGTATTGGCATTGAAGTTTCCTTCCAGAGGGTGGGAAAGTTCTCCGCTATTATCTCTCTGACTACTTGTTCTTCCCCTTTCCCTATTTCCTTTCCTTCTGGTATACCCACAATTCTTAGATTGTTTCTTTTGTCCTTGTTCATTAGATACTGGACTTTTCCTTCCAGTGCTTTGCCTTTTATTTCTTTGTTGGTTTCTTGATCATTTTTTGTTTGCAGTTTTCCTTCGAGTTCTTCAATGTGTTTCTCCAATTCTGTGTTTCTGCTTGTAAGGCTTGTTACTTTGTCTTTTAATTCCTTCACTTCTTTTTGTATGGAATCTCTCATGTTCTTTAACATTTCTTCTTTAATTTGGCTGATTCTTTCATCCATAGATTTCTTATACTCGGTAGCTAAGGTTTCTCTCATTTCTTTTATTAATTCTTGCATTTCCTTCTTCATGGCTGCTTTTAGGTCTTATTCACATGGATCTGTGTGTTTTGGTGGACTTGGAAACTTGCAAGGGTTTGTCACCATATCTCCAGATATTAGGGTTCTCCTTGATTTATGCATATTTCTTTGTATTTAATGGTGTGTTTTAGAGTGCTATGCTTCTAATTTTCCCCTGTTTTGATCCCCTGTGGTGTGGGAGTGGGTTCCCTCCCTGAGGGTGGTTCTAGAGGGACTTTTGGGTGAACTCGCTGAGGTTTGGTTCCTCCTGTGCTCTTTATGTGGCCCGGTTAGTTGTTTTGCCCTTTTGTTGGCAGCTAGTACTGGCCCTTTCCTGACCACAGTGGTGGGGGGCACTGTTGAGCCTAGCTCTTTCTCCTCTCCTCTACTACCTGGAAGTCAGTCTTCCTCTTTATTCCTGTCGGCAGGTGTAGTTCTGCTCCTGGCCACACTGGTTGCGGGCGCTGTTGAGCCTGACTCTCTGTTCCCTCCCTTATCTGGGGGTCAATGAAGCTCTGCTCCTCCGAGTTTCCGCGGAAGAAATTCCCCCAGTCCAGCCCTCCCGGTAGCTGCTCTCAGCCCTTGGGGGGTCTCAGGTCCACTCTGGGGCTCGGGGCTAGGTTGCTCTAGGTTACCTAAAGGTCCAGGGGGCAGGCCCAAGCTCACCCAGTCTATTCGTCCCACCTGTCCCAGCCGGGCAGGTGACTCCGGCCCACTAAGTACTAGGGAATGCCCTCCTCTGTCTAAGCTCGGGTCTGGTGGGGTGAACTCTGGGGCCTGGAAATTGAGGCAATGGGTGGTGTGGTCTCTGTGCCAACAAGCTGGCCTGTGCGGTGTTCTCCGAGTGCCCACGTGGGAGTGCCTTAGGAGAGTGCACTCACCCTGGGCGCTGGCGGGGTCAGGAGCACAGGAGTCCCTACACCCCAGTTGGAGTGGCTCCTGTCTCTGCAGTCTATGGGTGGGGGGTCGCGCGCAAGGTGGCAGACGCGGATGTCTCCGGTCGTCCACGTGGGAGCGCTTTACGAGAGTGCACTCACCCTGGGCGCCGGCGGGGTCAGGAGCACAGGAGTCCCTACACCCCAGTTGGAGCGGCTCCTGTCTCTGCAGTCTATCTATGTAAATAATTTAAGCAAATAGATGGCACCAAAGATCTACTCTCTGTGTCACAGATGAGGATGTCGGCGGATGGACTCAAAAGCATCATAAGTATGTTATAACAAAAGCCTCTTTGAATTTATGCCTCTTTGAAACTTGCTCCTTGCAATAGGAATCAGTTTCTTCATCTGTATTTAAGGAGGGTAATTTGACTAATACATGATTTTATGAGACTATGAGTATAGGCATGATTTTTATTGAGTTAAAACTTGTAAAATAAATTACTCAATTTGGGATTATTTATGATTCATGCTTACATAATACTATCCAAATTCACCACTTAAAAACACAACCTAAAATGATTGTTTTTATAAATTACCACTCAGCATCTTATTTGTACTGTAAATGGAATTCCTAACAATGCTTTTAGTTTTATTATAAATACTTTCAAGCATATTAATTGTGGGCCGAGAGATAGATCAGCAGGTAGGTTTTTGCTTGCACTAAGCTGACCCTGTTCCATCCCCCAAAGTTCTATATAGTCATCCATGCACTTCTAGGAGTAATTCCTGATCACAGAGCTTTTTAAGGTACTTTTCAACCAAAATTGATAATTACAGATATTTCTCTACATAGCATTATCCAGTTTAGCAAATACCATAAAATGGGTACTTGTTTAAAGATATTCGTTTCCATAGTTCTGGAAGCTGGAAGTATGAGATTGGATGCATATATCAAAAGTTCAGATTCTGGTCATAGTTTTTTTCTGACTTTTGGATAGATGACTCTGCATTTTCATATGATGGAGAGTAAGGGGAAAAAATAAAAGGGATGGGGAGGAGAGAGAAAAATATATTTATAGTATTTTTATAAGACCAGAAGTCTTTTGGATTAGAGGACCATACTTCTGGTGAGAAAAAATTTTTTTCAAAATATATTTTTATTCTTTTTGAAAACTTATTAATACTAAGGCCAAATTTCATTTTGATTACTTCTTAAAGTTTCTATTCCCAAATGGAATTTTACTAAAGGACTTCAACTTTTGAATTTAAATCATGAATTTAGTTCACAGAAATTTCTATTCCCAGAAAATTTCCTCCAATTTCTGTGCTCTCAATCTGCTGCCACCTGTTGTCCCACCATCATATTTAATCACTGCTCTTATTTCTGTTTTATTTATTCCCTCCATTTCTTTTTAGTTTCTGTCCTGAAGCCTAGACATGCACACTTGGCAGTGGTACTTGCTAAGGGTTTGTACACCTGGTTGCAGTGTACCAGAGACAGCTCTAATCGTGAAGCTGGGGATTTCAGTGTCAGTGCAGATGATCATATTTTTCAACATGGGAGAGCCAAGGGATGGAATATGTAGCTCATTCTTACAAGGCAGGCACACTACCACTGAACCACATCCCTCAGGCCTTTATATCTATATCTATTGAAATGCAATAATAGCCTTTTGGTGTCTTTCT
Source organism: Suncus etruscus (assembly GCF_024139225.1). Lineage (NCBI taxonomy): Eukaryota > Metazoa > Chordata > Mammalia > Eulipotyphla > Soricidae > Suncus > Suncus etruscus. The sequence continues at coordinate 69,498,569 of NC_064855.1, forward strand.
TAATTTATTCAAAAAACAAATTACTGATTTGCTCATGTTGTAGCATGTTCAGTAATTCATGCCTTTCAATTTTTGGTTAGTATTCTAAATTCTAAATATCTATATTCTAACAATTTGCTTAGCAATTATTCTTGTTATTGGACATTTAAGATGTTTCAACTTGGGGCAAGAGAGATAGCACAGCGGTAGGGCATTTGCCTTGCATGCAGCCTACCCAGGACAGACCTTGGTTCGATTTCCGGCATCCCGTTTGGTTCCCCCAGCCTGTCAGGAGCGACTTCTGAGTACAGAGCCAGGAGTAAACCCTGAGTGCCTCTAGGTGGCCCCAAATCAAAACCAAACAAACAAACAAAAAGATGTTTTATGTTTCGGTTATTTTAAGTAAAGAATATAAATATTCTTATGAGCGTCTTTTGGAAACTATATATTTATTTACCCTTAGACTAACATTGAGACAGGTATGTTATTAATTTTATTAAAATATAAATAAGACTTTCACAATTTTTAAATTAGTATATTATTTTACTTTAACATATAATTATTTTATGTATTTGGTATTATCAGTTTTTTATTTTAAGTATTCTATTTATATAAGGTAGTATTTTCTTGTGATTATTTTTATAATTAATATCTGTTGATGTTGGACAATTTTAAACAGACTTACTTGTCTCTAATATACATTTATGAAATTTTTATTATTGAGTAAAAATCTATTTGTTCTATATGTATGTCCTTTATTCAATAATCATATTGAAAATATTTCCTTCTGATGCACTGATTCTTTTACATATATCCCTTACAGAACAGATAGTAATTTTTTGCCTCTTCCTTAATGTACATCTGACACATGATAAACTGCACATTTTAAATGGTACAGTATGATGACTTTTGACATAGGTATACACTTATTAAAACATCATTACATTTTATTACATAATAAAACTTCATTCCTTTAATATAATGAACTTTTTTTTCATTAAACCTAACTCTTTTTCTTTTTTTTTTTTTTTTTTTGGTTTTTGGTTTTTGGGTCACACCCGGCAGCTCAGAGGTTACTCCTGGCTGTATGCTCAGAAATCGCCCCTGGCAGGCACAGGGAACAATATGGGATGCTGGGAACCGATGACCTTCTGCATGAAAGGCAAAGGCCTTACCTCCATGCTATCTCTCCCGCCCCTAATTCTTAATTAGTTTTTGTTTGTTTTCTGGGGCACTCTCAACAGAGCTCTTTACTTACTCCAGGGTACACACCATTTATTTATCCACTTACTAATAGATGAACGTAGATGTTGTTTTCAGTATGTGAAAACACACAGACAAATACTATTAGCATTTATATACAAGCTCTGAGTGGACATATATTTTATTTCACTTGGAGAAATAAATTAAAACACTAGGTTGTGTGATATTTATTTGTTTTAATATAAATAATTTGGGGTTGAGCTACACCTGGTGGCACTCAGTGGTTACTCCTGGCTCTGTGCTCAAAAATTACTCCTTTTAGGCTTGGGTGACAGACCATACGGGATGTTGAGGATCAAACTCGAGTTAGCCATGTGCAAGGCAAACATTCTACGCACTCTGCTATTACTTTGACCCTAAAGACTTGGGACACTGGTGATGGGAATGTTGCACTGGTGAAGGGGGGGGTGTTCTTTACATGACTGAAACCCAACTACAATCATATTTGTAATCAAGGTGTTTAAATAAAAATATTAAAAATGTTTAAAATAATTTTTAAAATAAAAGTGACAGTATTAGTTTATGGTTCAGGGTATTATGAGGACATTCTCCCTCTGAAGGCTACAGGAAATAATACTTCCTTGATTCTTACTAGCAGCTCACAGTTACTAGAATATGTTGATGTTCCTTAACTCACACAAATAGTGTCATTTCAATCTCTGCCTTCATCTTTACACAAACTTTTCCAAATGTTTTCTCTGTATTAAAATATCTTCCCTTTCTTCTTACAAAGGTGCCAGTCACTGGACTATGGTCCATTCTGATCCAACATCACCTTATATTAATTTGGTTACATCTGCAAAAATTCTAGTTTCTAAAGCAAAATCACAGGTACCAGAATTTATAATAGCTATTTTTGAGCAGAGATTTTGGGAGTTACTACATCCAGTGGTCACAATTTAAGTTTCATTTCAAATTGTAGAAAGGGATCTGATAAAAAAATATTAGGGTACAGTGAGTAAGTGAGGGAGTTTGAAAAAGAGTACTCATTCCCATAACCTCCAAAATCTGTGTTCTGAGCACTGTTTAAAAAAACTGTGGTACATATACATCTACTGTGGTACAATGGAATATTATGCAGCCTTCAGGAGAGATGAAATCATGAAATTTTCCTATATATGGATATACATAGAATCTACTGTGCTGAGTGAAATAAGTCAGAGAGAAAGAGAAAGACGGAAAATGGTCTCACTTATCAAAGTTTTAAGAAAAATAAAAGACAGTAAAAAAAGAAATAAAAGACACAGAATAGTCTCACTTATCTATGAGTTTTAATAAAAATGAAAGACAATATTGTAACAATGCCCAGAGATGAGGGCCGGAAGGACCAGTTCACAATATGAGGTTCACCTAAAGGAGAGGTGAGTGCAGTTAGAACACTAACTATCATGACAATGAGTGAGAGTGGTAGAATGCCTGACTAACAGGCAGGGGGTGTGGGTGGATGGAGATGGGGTGCATTGGTGGTGAGAATGTTGCATTGGTGAAGGGGGTGTTCCTTTTTGTTACTGATGCCCAACTACAGTCATGTTTATAATAATGGTGTTGAAATAAAGATATAAAACATTTTAAAATAGAGAGATTCTGGATAAATGTACTGGTATGCATTAGCAAACATACAAGATATTTTGGCAGGTGGTAGTAAAGATGCATGGGATGAAATGACAAAAATATGCTGTTTTAACAGATAATAAGTCAACAAAATCAGTGAACATAATAGAGAACTGACAGCCAAATTCATCGAGGCATGAGCTGGAAGTGTCTATATGGTATTGGGGTTTAAGAATGAATCTCCTATGGACTTGCCTTTCACTTTTAAAAATTTGATGACTTAGGCACTAAGCTTGACAATGAAAAGAACCCCTGAAAAGTGAACTTGAAAAAAAAAAGATTCTGAAGTTCTAAACACATAAAGAGGTCGTAAGAGTAGGAGGAGAAGTAGGAAGGAATGTAAATGAAAATACATGTTGCTGTGTAGATGTTTCATAAGCTTAAAGGGGATTTCCATACAAAATCCACATGGGTCCTAAGGCAAGTGTTGAACAATCAGTAATGCCTCCATCACACTTTTTCTATAATATTCAGTTTCAGGGAAATCTATTTTCTCACTCAGTCTTTTGTATTATAAATTTCTCCTAGTAGAATGACAAACATCAAGACAGGCAGGGGAAAACAGACATAGTAGGAACTTTAACATATACACAATACTGATCGCCCCAAAATTCAAAATTTTGCCTAAATAACACCTAAAACATATTGCATAAGCATTTCTAAATATTATGGAAAGTACTTGGCTTGGTGTTTTTTATGTATTGACCCATTTAATTTTCACAATGAACAAGATACTGTTAATGACACTCCAAATAAAGAAAACTAAAACTTAGAAGAGTTTAGTACCTTATCTCATAAGACACAGCAAAGAAGAGTCAGAGATAGGATTTAAACACAGGTTAGCCTGATTCGAACATCTCAGTTCACAACCAAAAACTGTCTGCATACTTTTGCAGTTCATGAAACACATGAGCTCACTCTTAATCCAACCTTATCTCCATTCTGAAGAAAGTGATGTGGAGCAACCTTGAGCAAGGCTGGTTGAGAGAAGGTTATTATTTTCTGCCTCCAGAATGAGCCTTCTCTCATTCCTGAGACAGGAAATAACTTTCTTGTCCTTTCTCTAGCAGTACAGAGAGCTGCAAGGGGAAATTGTGCTCATTACATTAATCAAACCCCTACTGCCTTAACAATTTAAGAATATGATTAGCAATGGACATTTTTCATAATGACTCCAGCAAAAAAGTCACTTCCTATTATTAGACCCTTTGAAAATTTGTGTGCATGTGAGAAATATAGATTTTTTAAAGAAAGACTTTGAAAAAAATAGCAAGTATTGGGCCGCTGCAAAGAGTAAAAATAAGGAGTAACTGACTCCTTATCCATGAAGTCTAAAAGATTTTGGAATAATGTCTATATGTGCTTACTAGATTTCACTGAAGCTAAAATTAAACTTAGAGGACAATTACAGATCAATTCTATTTTTTATTTGGCAGGGCTGGGGGGTGGCTGGTACTTCGGGGTTATTCCTGATTATACTCGGGAATTACTCCTAGGCTGCCTGTGGAAGGCAAATGCCCTATTAGCTCAGGCCCTCTCAATTCTACTTTGATACAGCAAGTCAAATTCTCCTGATAATGATGCAGGCTTCTGAGAGTGAATGGAATATATAAAGTAGAGCCACACCACAGGCTGCTTTGCTCCTTTGATGATCCCTGTGTATCAGGAGTCTGGCTTTCTTTGTTTTGTTTTGTTTTTACACTAATTTGCAAAAGGGCAAGGCATTCCAGCATCACACAGTTCTACCCTTTATTTTTCTGTCTTCCTCTATTTTTCAAAACAGGAAAGAGAAACAGAACCATGACATTGTGGCTACATACATGAATTTGCCTATATATTTTACTATTTTAAGGTGTACAATACTCTGTACTTTACTATCATTAAAAATATCTCTATTTCCGGGGCCCGGAGAGATAGCACAGCGGTGTTTGCCTTGCAAGCAGCTGATCCAGGACCAAAGGTGGTTGGTTCGAATCCCGGTGTCCCATATGGTCCCCCGTGCCTGCCAGGAGCTATTTCTGAGCAGACAGCCGGGAGTAACCCCTGAGCACCACCGGGTGTGGCCCAAAAACCAAAAAAAAAAAAATCTCTATTTCCGTGTCATTTATGATTAGTCATTTTTGTTGCAGTGTCTGGAGTACACTGGAGTAATGTGTTGGAGTCACACACTTGGTTGCAGATCATAATGGTTGTGGCCTTAAAAATGATAACTGCAGTGAAAAGGATAGCAATTAAAAATATGTAGGTAACACTAGGGATGAAACTTGCAGCCTCAGGCCTGTAACACTGTACTCTTTCACTGAGACACAGTCCTGGTCCACCAAAGCTTTTACTTTTACAATATAATGCAATATACAGATTTATGTGTGCATTTTATAGTAAAGCTCTAACACAGTCCTACAAACTTAGTGACTTTAAAACCAAAAATATATTGTTTTATATAGTTCTGGAGATCAGAAATCCAAAAATGACTTGACAACTGTAACCTTCCAGAGACTTACAAGAAAATTGTTGCCTTTTCTAGTTCACAAAGGCTACCTGTAATCCCTTGCTCTGTCCCCTTTGCAACTCCTCTCTTTTGCCTTCATCCTTCTGTTTCCCTCGTATAAGGATTCTTATGATTACATAGTCCTCTTTGGAGAGGCAACATAATTTGGCTTTCCACACTGCTAGTTAATTTTTTCCCTTCGATTTTCATTTAGCCACCATGATTTACAATTCCTTCCATAATAGAGTTTCAGTCATTCAATGGTTAAATCAAGAGTTTCAGCCACCAATGTTTCCAAGTACTCTCCTACCCCAGATGCTAATACCTCAGCAAACTCAGTTATGTAGACCCATTGTCAGGGTCTGTTGCCACTGGCCATAGGTTTCTCTTAATTCACATATAAGAGAGATTATTCTGTGCTTGTCCCTCTGATTTTATTTAGCATGCTACCCTCTAGATCCATTCACATAGCAACAAATTGCATAATTTTAACTATTTTTATAGCTGAGTAATATCCTAGTTTATGTGTATACATAGTATTTAAGCACTATATACATTATATACAACATCCCATTGAGTAAATAGATGATAGAGATAGATAGACAGATAGATAGATAGATAGATAGATAGATAGATAGATAGATAGATATATAGATAGATAGATAGATAGATGGATGGATGGATAGATGGATGGATGGATGGATGGATGGATGGATGGATGGATGGATGGATGGTGGTGGGTGGGTGGGTGGGTGGGTGGGTGGGTGGGTGGATGGATGGGTGGGTGGATGGATGGATGGATGGATGGATGGATGGATGGATGGATGGATGGATAGATGATAGATAGATAGATAGATAGATAGATAGATAGATAGATAGATAGACAGACAGACAGACAGACAGACAGGTAGACTTAGGCACTTGGGTTGTTCTGAAATATGGCTACTAAGAATAGTGCTTCTGAGAAAATAAGATGCAATATCTTTTGTTTGGAGACTCAGTGATGTTCAGGGCTTACTACTGACACTGTGCTCAGGGGTCATTCCTGGCATGCTCAGTGAACTATATAAGGTACTGGGGGTTGAATTTAGGTAAGCTGCATGCAAGGCAAACACCCTACTTGATGTACTATTGCTCTCACCTCAGCTATAGTAAATCTAAATTTTGTAAAATTTCTCCATATTATTTTCCATAGAGGCTGAACCAGCTGACATTCTACCAACCATCAATAAAGATTCCTCTCGTTGCCCTCCCGCCAATGTCCACAACAACATCGATCTTAACTGCTGGTCTTTTAGTATTTCCAGATAGAATCCTGGACATCATGGTACAGAGATTAGTTACACCTTGTGCCCTATCTGATGTTTTAATATACAGAATTCATAAATTGGTAAAAAAAAAATGTAAGTATATTAAGCCCTTAAACCTTGGGGATAACTATTTTGTAATAGTAGTAACTGGAATAAGCTACAAGTGTTGACAAATAGTTCAAGAAATTAATAACAGTCTCAACAAAATGCAGTCTAAATTATTTTATGACATCTCACTGAGATTCAAAGTCTAAGGCTCCCTGTCTATAAAACTATAAGATATCATATATTTATAGTTTTTGTGCCTCACAGAAAACCTGAAAAATCACCTTGCTTTACTCCTACTTCTATTGTTAATAATCTGAACTATAAATATTTAGAAGCAGGGAAGTTTTGCAGTTTGATAGAATTTAAATTGCACCACATATACATACAATATCTTATAAATATTTTAAAGTATCACAATAAAGGCTCCACTGACTCATAATAAGTACTGAATTTTGTGTAGGGACATTTGCCAAATTGATAATCTAGAAAACTGGAAAACCCCATCAAACTGTGTGACCTGTCAGTCCCAAAAGAATATCCTTGTAATTACTGGAAACATAGATTTCAGCTATTTTAGAATTTTATCTTAATAGATAAACATCCTAAAATTTACCTCTTTAAAAAAAGATAAGCAAAATACTTTCTGTTTAAGGATTTGTTCATCAAACTTCATCTTAAAAGTCAACTAATTTCCAGGAGATGTCATACAGTAGGTTAAAAAAATTTAATAAAAACAGAATTAAGTGTTCATGATGCTCAAGAGCAGAAAATTCCAGACATGAGAGAGAAGGTGGACAAGAGTCCTGAGGAGAAAACATGGAATGAAAGACATTTAAGAATTTAGCATTTGAAGTGTTTCTTCAAATGTGATTCCTGGAACAATAACACCACAGCTTCTAGTAACATATAAGAAAAGCAAATTTTCCAGTCTAGGCCTAGGTCTGCTAAATCAGAAATGCAATAATGGGAATAGGGCTCAATGTTTACTTTACGTATTTATTGTGAAGAGGGTTTTGGGTCACATCTAATTGTTCTTAGGGCTCACTTCTGGCTCTTTGCTTAGGGATTATTCCTAGCAGTCAGGAAACCATATGTAATGATGGGGCTCAAACCCAAGTCCATTATATACAAGCAAGAGCCTACTCCTGTGCTATATCTCTGACCTTTATGTTCAAACAAACCTTCTTATAACACTGATACAATCTATATTTGAGAACCTGTGCTCTAAGGGCTATTTCTAAATAATACTAGACAGATCTAGTGGCAAAGTGTTAAACAGAACAAAAAAGAAAGAACCAATAGCAGGGATTTTAAAGAGTATAGTACATGTTCATAGCTAATAATTGGAAGAAGAAAAAAAGCCATGTGGTATATTTGTATAAGACACATGCTTGAAATAATATTCAGGTATGAAGAAAGAAAATTTTTAATAAAATTAACAGAAAAAGACAATTACCATTACTTTATTTGACTTTGTTTACATTGGTGTTACATTAAAAAAAATTCTAAATATAGTAGAAATAAAATGTTAGATACAAAATTAAAATAGTGTTTATCAGAGGGAAAACAAGAAGATAAATGGATAAAACTGCCCAAAAAATTCAAATATATGATTCAAATTTAAGGCTTAAATTCTTAGTAGTGAACAGTTGATAATTTATAATAAAATAGTCCTGAAGCTTACTAGGCATGGTCATGGGTTACTTCCATCATGCTGTTTGGAATTGTTCTTGAGAACATGGGAGATCAAACTCAAGCCTCACACAAGCAAAACTTGAGTACTTGCACTTTGAGCTATCTCCTCAACACTTTCTCCTCAACACTACCTCCTCAACACTACATAAAAACTTTTTAATTACTTTAGTTCAAGACCATAGTTACAAAATTGTTCATGATTTCGTTTCAGTCATACAATATGCACCACCCTTCACCAGTGCAAATTTCCTGCCACTCACAATTTCCCAATCTTCCCTCCCTCCCTCCTGCTGCCTACCTCTTGGTCAGATAATTGACTTCTCTTTCTCTCTCTATTTTTCTCTCTCTTCTCTCTCCTCTCCTTTTTTTTTTCAATTTCAGACACTGTGGGTTTGCACTATTGTTAATAAAGGGGTACACTGCATATCACTTTATCTCCTTTCAGCACCCAGTTCTTGTCCCCAGGTCTATCATTGTTATAGTAGACCTTTCTCTACCCTAATTGCACTGCTCAACTATTTTGTAGGAAGCATCTTACCATGGACTGGTTTTCCTGGTCCTCATTTCTATCGTCTCTAATACTCTTTTGTTTTTCTTATATCCCACAAATAAGTTAAATTAATTTATGTCTATCCCACTCCCTCTGACACATTTCACTCAGCATAATACTGTCCAACCCATCCATGTATAAGCAAATTTAATGAATTCTATTTTCCTAACAGCTGCATAGTATCTTATTGTATAGGTGTACCATGTTTTCTTTAGCCACTCATCTATTCTCAGGTGCTTGGTTGTTTCCAGATTCTGGTTACTGTAAATGATGCCATGATGAACATAGAAATACAGAAGGTTTTTCTGCATGTTTTGGGATTCCTAGGATATATCTCTAGGAGTGGTATTATTGAATCATCAGGAAGCTCAATTTCTAGTTTTTTTGAGGAATGTCATATTGCTTAAAAAAAAAAAAAGGACAGTCTAGTCAACATTCTCACCAGCAGTAATTGAGAGTCCCTTTCTTACACAACTGTGCCAGCACTGATATGTCTTGTTCTTTGTGATGTATGCTAGTCTCTGTGGTGTGAGATGATATGTCATTGCTGTTTTAATTTGCAGCTCCTTGATGATTAGGGATTTGAACATTTTTAATGTGCCTTTGGCTATCTGTATTTCTTCTTTGAGAAAATGTCTGTACATTTCTTCTCTTCATTTTTGGATAAAATTCGATATTTTTTTCTTGCTAAGCTCTACCAGTACCTTGAATACCTTGGATATTAATCCTTTGTAAGATGGGTATTGGATGAATAATTAATTCCATTCTGTGGGCAGTCTTTTTATTATAATGACTGTTCCCTTGGATCCTCAAACGCCTCTCAGTTTAATATAGACCTGCTTGTGTATCTTTGCTTTCACTTGTGTGAACAGTAGTGTTTCACCCTTGAAGATGTCTTTAGTTTCAATGTCATGGAGCATTCTGCCTACATTTTGTTCTATGTACCTTATGTTTTAGTTCTAATATCAAGGTATTTAATCCATTTCTCATGGTGTGCTGATCCCACCTCCTCTGCCTTGCAGTCCAAGATCCCATTTACCTCATGGCCAGCTCCTTCTGCAGCTCACTGGTCCTGCCCATAGAAACAGTTTTTAAGGTAGCAAAAATATTAATTGGAGTTTCATATATAACCTGTTTCCAAACAAAAAGGCTGTAACATTATTACATGATTATTTGCTTCTAGAAGAAATGTTCTGACAATTGTAAGCAATAGCAAATGTTCCTACTCACTGGGAATTTTTATTTTATTCTGATTAAAATAATTTCTTTAGACTTATACTGATTATTTTTATCCTTTATTGTTGTCATCAGTAAAATTATAAACACTTGTAAAAATCACTTTTATTTTTTTCTTTTCTCCTTTCAGCCTTTTCTGAGTTAATTAGCATGAGTACCCTTAATCACATCTATTCTGTCCCTTAGGTGATTTATGTTAAGTTCTGGCTAATAAAAAAACAGCTCAGGGAAGAAACAGAGATAGAACAGAACAGCATGTAGAACAGCAAAAAGAAGAGCTTAGTAGAACAGCAAGAGTAGAACAACAGGAGAGAAAAGCAAGAGAGAAACAGCAAGCTAGAAGAAGACAGCTAGATTCTAGAGGCTGTTCAACCCCCTGGGCCTTTGTAGCACCTTCTCTTGTGACTCTATTTCTTTCTCAAACAATGCCCCTTACTCCCAGGGAATGTGAACACAGTGAATACCACAAATTGCAGGCTGGAAGCAGGCTGCAGGCGGCAGCCATCACCCACCAGGAAACTAGCCAGCAAGCCAAAGTTCCCCTTACTATCACTTCTGAACATGCATAAAAAATGGAATATACAAGCAAAAGCATTTGATCAATATTTTTCTATCACTTTTTTCCCATTCTGAGTCTTATTCTTCATAAGTACTTGATACTCAAGAGTAAGCAGTAAAGTGCATCATTTCTTTTTAAAATGCTCCACTCTGGTCTCTGGTAATTCCAAGTGACTGACATTCACTCTATAAGTTTAAATGCATGTGCAATAGGCTATCATATTTGCCAAATGTTTGTGTCTGCTCTACAGAAACATAAAGATACATTCTACTTTGGGAGATGTTTAAAATATGGAATATGTTTTCCTCTTAAATTTGATGAATTCCAAGAGAGATAAGCTGGGACTCAAAGAATAAATGGGAAAGAAGAAGGTGACACTGCAGAGTTAAATTCTAAAAGTGAGGGCTTGCCTTGCATGCACCAACCAGGGTACAATTCCTGGCATCACATATCGTTCCCCAAGTCATGACAAGTTATTTCCTGAGTTCAGAGCCAGGAGTAAATCCCTGGGCATTGCTAGGTATGATTATAATAAGAATAACGACGACAACAATAGCAACAGCAACAATAACAACAACAACAACAAAAATTTAAAATTAAATGACTTGGAGAGAGCTAAGAGAAGTAACTGAATTTAACTTTTCTGATTGAATAGGGGCCAGCTCTTAACCAAGAGAATAAATTCAAGAGATGTGGAAAAAAAAAAGAAGGTGCACATACTAAATCAAGTTAAGTTCCAGATTTTTTTCGGTTTGTGGTCCCTAAGGGACAGTCAGATAGAGATTGACCAGGATATTTATGGGACCACAACCACTAAATACCTGAAGATAGAGCAGCGGAATTAAGAAAATATAATATTTAATCAAGAATATTTTAATGGAAAGTAAAACCACGGTATTGATAAGTAGTGGTGGCAAGGAACATTCAGAGAGAGAAAAATCATTTTTATATTATATTGTACATTGTGAGCATCCCTAAAACAAAACCAGTTTTGTGTTTATAATTTGAATCCTGAAAGCAATGCTTAGTTCATTGATGTGTTGAACTAGTATAGAAATGGTTACCTCAAAGACAAAAACAAGTGGACATTTTAAGGAGAAAACAGTCAATAATAGCAATATTATGTTGGCAAATATCACTAGATTATTTAGAGAATTACAAAATTTAGCATATTACTTTAGTTTAACTTATACTGTCACCTCCAATTTCATTTGATGTAAAAGGGACAACCCAGACCAGGAAGTGGCTAAGGTTGAAACAAAGGCAGTTCTTTCTGGTCTCTTGTCCTAAAGAAGTTCCTTATAGATTCAGATTTTCCTTTTCAATAAGGACCATCCCATTGCATCCAAGCATTTTCTGATAGCCTACCACTGAGGAAATATATCCAAATCCCACCACGTCACTCCACTAAGCAGCAGAAAACTATACAGAAAGAAAGTGCGGGGGGGGGGGGGGGACACTCTGGTGTCAAGGCAGGACTTCAGGAAGTCACCCATGAAATACAAGATTTCAATGAGTTAAATCTATGGGTCACAGCTTCAGCCAAAAGTTTCCCTAACTCTTGCTGGGTATGACAAAACGGGAAGAACCACTGTAAGCAGAAGAAAATATATTAGAGCTGTGGTCTGGGACCATTAAATAGAAGTTGTACAAAGATTTCAGGTTCTGTAAATAAAAGACCAGATTCTATACATTAAATTCATGGAAATGGGAAAATTTTCAAATTAGTGAAGTTAGAACTAAAACAGTGACATTATTCACTTTGATGATAGTTAAGTTGTATTACTCCTCCTTGCACCCTGAAAAAAATGAGTGATTTATTCAGAGTTTCACTTCTCCAAATATCAAAGTACTCAAGAATTACCTGGGAAGGTCCCTCCTTCAGAGATTCTGTGACAGTCTGAGTGTGCTCAACCTTTAAGCTTCAAAATTCCCTGGAAATCTACTCTGAAAGAAAAGGTAATGACAATATTTCCCACATTTCAAAATTCAAAGCCTTGAAAGATCAGACAACACCACTCATTCCTTTGTTAGTGATCCTTTTAGATCAGGCATGAGGCATGCAGTTCCAACCCCTGTGGCTTCAGTGGTTTCATCAATACAGATATGGACAGAAGCAGCAGAGAGATTTCCAGAAGCCCCCATCTGGCAGAGATGACTAATGGGGCTTTCCTACTGACATCCTAGCCAAGATGCCAGAAGTCTATTCGTTTCAGATCACAGCCCTAATAGGGCAGTTCCTCCTGGGACATTACCCTGACAGATTATCTACTTTTCATTTACAGCCTACATGCCACCCACCTGTTGTTACCTTTCCATGGTTGTGGGCACAGAAATACTTTTCTGATCTGTATCTCTGAGTTGAATCTTGCATGGCAAATGTTGACCTTGCTGTTAGCTAGCAAGAAGGCATTCTTTTTTCCATTATATATATGACAATTTTAACCCACTTTTATTACTGTGCCCAAAAGTACAAAAGAGAAAAAAGATAGATAAGATCTAGCTAGAACTATAATCAAAATAACTTCAAGTTGGTGCATAGGCCAATGCAAATTCATGCAGATATTACTATTTGAGAATTAAAATTTATCATGTTTTACAAGAGAAAGAAATTGAGTTATAAGTGATTTAATCATTGATAGTCTCTATCCAGTCACAGCTTGTAAAAACAAGTAGAGCTAAAAATAATTTATACAAACTATTCTTTAGTCTTGGAGGCAAATAGAGGTCAGGGGGCATTGGTAGAGAGGCATAGACTTGATGAAGGGGATTCGTGTTAAAATATTGCATGCCTGAAAAAAACAATTATGAATAACTTTGCAATTTTATGGTGACTAAATAAAAAAATTAAGAATTTTTATTTTAATGATATTTTTATTTTTAAAATAATAATTATTAAAATATATTAAATATTATTAAAATTTTTATATTTTATATTTTTAAAAATATAGTTTCATAAAGATAAACAAGACCTCAAACTAGAGATAAAACCCTTTTACCACAAAAAGAGAGATAGTACAAGGATTAATTCACATGTCTTGCCTACTGTCCTAATGTCAACTCCTAATCTAATTTAAGCTCTGACACCCCTTATGGTCCCCCAGGCACCTCCAAGAGTGATCCTTGAGCACAGAACAATGAATAAGTCCTGAGCACTATTGGTGTTACCCCAAAGAAAAAATGTCAATAATACATATTACCACTGACATAGTAATTCATATTCCCTTCCCATCCCTAGTAGTTGGCTTATTTTCCTTTTGCTTATGAAGATAATGGGCCAACAACCTTAATTACAAAATAGGTATATAGAGTATATTATTAACAAAGTGATCTTGGGAAAGTCATAAAATCTTTCTAGGCTTGTTTCCTCATTCATATAATAAGGAAATAGACTTCCAGATCTCTAAGACTTGTTCCATCTTTGAAGTTTTGTGCCCATAACAGAGTATCTTCTGTTGTTGCATAAAGACATATGAAATATGCCTCAGAATACCAAAATAATTTTTCAACAAGAGAAGGAATAATTATAAAGTTCTGTAAATTTCTGTTGTATGAGATAGGTAGAGAAGTATTCTCGAAGAAGTATATCAATTAAAATCAGCATATGTACTACAGTAAACTCAACAATGAAAATCCAGTTTCTTTCTCTTCTTCCCCCTTTACATCTTATTGCCACTCCCTGGTTTTATAATGTAAAGGTTTGCTTTTGTTTTACCCCATTTATCTTTCTGTTGCTTTCCTATATATCACATCTGAATTAGCATTTGTATTTCTTTTTTATTATTATTTTATTGAAGCCATAGTAAATACATAGCTGTATGTATGTATGTATTTAAGACATACAATGAATCAGGGTTATTCCCAACACCAGTGTTGACCTCCCTCCACCAATGTTCCCAGAGTACATCCTATACCACCATCCTTTGCTCCCTGGCCTGCCAGTGTAACAGGCCCATTTTAAGTTTAGAATGTTATCGCTTTGGTTTGTTTATTCCATTGTTGTTGACTTTATTTTTGTTTATTTTGGTCCACACCCAGTGATGCTCAGGGGTTACTCCTGGCTTTGCATTTAGAAATCACTCCTGGCTCAGAGGACCATATGGGATGACGGGGATTGAACCCAGGTCCATCCTGGGTCAGCCGCATGCAAGGCAAAAGCCTACCACTGTGCTGTCACTCCAGCCCCATATTGTTGTTGACTTTGGCTTGGATATTTAATTAATTTTGTCTTTCTTTTTATCTTCACCAATGCCCCTGAGACCACTTGGCCCCTGTCCCCATCCTTTTTTATTTAAATTTGTTTTCTTACACTAAGCATGATATACTTAGGGTGCATCCATGTCATGGCATATGACACTTTATCTTGTTTTAATAGCTCAATAGTATTTTCACTGAGTAAATGTACCACATTTTTTTACCTAATCTTCTATTAATGAGTACTTAGGTTGCTTGCGATTTCTGGCTCTAACAATAAAAAGTTTAGTTGACTCAAAGGTTTAGGGTATACATGAAATATATTGAATTAATAGTCTCAAAATTTAAATAAAGTGTATCCAAGAAAGCATATTTTACTGTTTATCCATATACACATATATATATATGAACAAAGAAGCATGATGAAGACAAGAAATTATAGTGGTAATGGAATTAAAGATCACTACAGTACTTCACAAACAGGTGTCTTTTCTTTTTTATAAAAAAGCCTACTCTGACTCTAGATTAATCATAACTGATCAACAAGAAATCTCACACTGATGTGTATGTAAACAGTTCCAAATTTTATTCACCCAATTATTTCTCTTCTCTTGAATATGCAATCAGTTTAGGGCTTCCAAGTGCCATTTATTCAAACCACAATTGAACATACAACTGCTCATTTTATTTTTGTATCTAATTCAGATTTGGTTTCTTGAGTGGTAGCATGTGGGCCAAAGTTCTTGAATCAATTTGTCATCACATCAGATATGAGTACATTTGACTTTGACCTACATAATTGAATAAAATCAAGGTTTTACTTCAGGGAACTGCTATTTCTTGAACCATCATTTGGCCTTGGAAAAAAAATTAACTGGGATCTGAAGTTGCACTATGACCCAGAGTTCCAAAGAAGACAATGCAAGGCCTAAAACAGCATGTCAGGGAGGTGAGTCTTTAAAATAAAGGAACTCAGCTAAGTGACTAAATCTCATGCAATAAAAGCACAATTGTGGTCACTCAAATGCAAACAGTCATTATTTTATTTTTATTTATTTTATTTTATTTTATTTTATTTTTGGTTTTTGGGCCACACTCGATGACGCTCAGGGGTTACTCCTGGCTATGCGCTCAGAAGTCGCTCCTGGCTTGGGGGACCATATGGGACACCGGGGATCGAACCGCAGTCCATCCTAGGCTAGCACCTTACCTCTTGTGCCACTGCCCGGCCCCCATTATTTTATTTTTAACAAATATCTATTCATTAAATAGTAATAATTTTGGACTTAATTTTGACACTAAAAATTATTCCACAATACAGTTTTTCTGAATTTGATTTTGGTTTTGGTTCACTTATGTTTTGTAAGCTCAAGCTTATTCTTTTTCGTTTGTTTGTTTGTTTGGTTGGTTGGTTTTTGTTTTTTAGGGGAGCCACACCTGGTGATGCTCAGGGGTTACTCCTGGCTATGCACTCAGAAATCGCTCCTGGCTTGGAAGACCATATGGGATACCAGGGGATCAAACCACTGTCTGTCCTAGGTTAGTGTGTATCAGGCAAATGCCCTACCGCTTGCACCACCACTCTGGTCCTCAAGCATATTCTTGGCTCTGTGCTCAGGTATCTTCTAGCAGATTCAGGGGACCATCAGACTGGTATTTAAACAGAACTAGGGTTGTAGAGATAATACAGGGGTTAAGAACTTTAAAGACTCCAACCCCAGTTCTGTTTCTATTATAGCATTTTCATGTTAAAAACGTCATTGGTAATCATCTGATAAACTCAATGTTATAAAAATGGGAGATTAAAAAAATCAAAGAAAGAACAACAGCAGACAGAGTACAGGAAACTATAGAGGGCCCTGAAGTTCAATATGAAGAAATCTTGAATATAAAGGCCCCTGGCATACCAAGAATCTGAGAAATCTCAGAGAATGATCTAAGTAACCAGCACTCTTTTATTTAATTGCTTTATTTAAGCACCGTGGTTACAAAATTGTTCATTGTTGAGTTTCAGTCAATCAGTGTACACCATCCTTCACCAGTGCATCCTTCCTGTCACCATCACCAATGTCTCCCGTTTCCCTTTCACCTCCAACCCCCTAACCCTGCCTTGTTCTAGAGCAGGCAAATGGTTTCTCTCTCTTCCCTCTCTCTTTACTTTTTGACACTGTGATTTGCACTATTGTTAATGGAGTAGTACCTTGCCTGTTTCTTCACTTTCAATGCTTAGATCTTGTTCAGAGCGACCAGTTCCAACTAGCACTGGAACTATCCAATGAACTATTTAACTGTTCTAACTATCCAATCCAGTATTCTCTTCTCTAATCTGGCTGGACCACCTGACCTTTATCTCTATTATCTCTGGGTATTATTACCATACTGTCTCTTGCTTTTCTTATATACCACAAATGATTGAGATTATTCTATGTGTATCACTTTCCCTCTGGCTCGTTTCATTCAGTGTAATAGTCTCCATGTCCATCATGTATAAACAAATTTCATGGCTTAATTTTTCCTAATGGTTGCATAATATTCTCTTATGTACCACAGTTTCTTTAGCCACTAATCTGTTGTCAGGCACCTAGATTGTTTCCAGTTTCTGGCTATTGTAAATAGTGCTATTTGAACAAAGTCATGCAGAGGGCATTTTTGTATTGTATTTTTGTGTTCCTGAGGTATAGGAAACCAGCACTCTTAAATTCTCCATAAAGAATACAGGTAGGTTTCTATTGGCCAAAAGAAACATAATAAAAATGCTCTAGTTTAATAATCATCAAGAAGTTGCAAATAACAACAATGAAATATCATCTCACATAACAGAAACTGGAACACTTCAAGAAGAACAAGAATAACTTGTGCTGGCCTGTATTCAGGGAAAAGGGGACTCTGAGTCAATACTGGTGAGACTTGGAAAACAATATGGACATTCCTGAAAATACTAGAAATTGAGCTTCCAGATGATCCAACAATACCACTGCTAGGGATATTCTCTAGGAGCTCAAAACACAATGCAGAAAATCCTCTACATTTCTATGTTCATTGCAGCACTATTCAGAATAGCTAGAATTTGGAAACAACCCAAGTGCCTGAGAACATATAATTGGCTAGAGTAACTGTGGTACATTTACCCAATAGAAATCTATGAAACTGTTAGGAAAAATGAAGCTATGATATTTGCTTATACATGGATTGATATTTAGAGTATTATGCTGAGATAAATGAATCAGAGAATGAAGTATAGACATAAAATAATCACACTCACTTGTGGGATATAAAAACAGGAAAAAAAACATAGTATGGTAATAATATGCAAAGACAATAGATATGAGGGCCAGGAGGACCATCCCATGGTAGGAAGCTTTCCACAAATAGTGGGGAATGCAGTTAGAGCAGAGATATAAGGGACCACTATGACAACTATTGTTGAAAAAATAATTGCTCTGAATAAAAACAGGGTGCTGAAATGAATAAAGTAATATGCATTATCATATATCATTTCAGTAACAATATTGCAATCTACAGTGTTTAAGGAGGAGGGGTAAAAAGGAAAAATGAGAAAGAAGAAAAATGTCTTCCCAGAGGTAGACAGAGTAGAGGAAACTGGGAACACTGGTAGCAGTAAATGTGCACTGGTGAAAGGTGTTGTACATAGTATGATTAAAACTCAATCATGAAGAGCTTTGTAACTGTGAGGGGTAAAAAACTGTATTATGAACAACCTTGTAACCATGGTGTTTAAATAAAGTAAATTAAAAACTTAAAAATGTAATAAAATGAATAAAGGCAGGGTTGTAGAAAAGAAATAAACCTATCAAAGTAGAGGTAGAGTGGGAAGAGGAACAAAGCAGTTCTGGATACAAATTCATTTATCTACCTAAGAGTTAGCATTCAGAAGGACCATGGGATGTAGGACATTTTATTATACTATTGTCAAGCTTTACAACTCGAGACACATGTTAATATCAAGTTTCTGGCTCCCTCCTCAAAGACCTGGAAATCTGTGTTGTTAACAAGCATCCTCAAGTGGATGGTTGGCAGTTTTGTGAAGTTATATTCATAAAAAGGCATGTACAAAATAAAGACTAGAATATCCAAGTTGGAATGGAACCAGATTTATCTTCTAACCAGCCTTATGAACTTGAAAGATATATTAAATGTTCTGAACTTTTGTTTTGTAAAACAGCTGTTAAAATAAACCTTAAAATTTTGTTTTTTCAAGGGAGGGCACCAGGACCAAACACATGTATGATCACTGATCGTAAACTAGACAAAGAGGGGATCTCCTACCCTAGCAGCTTGGGGGGGGGGGGATGTGGGTTGCAGAAAGGGAACGGGGAAGGGGGGAGGACAAATTTGGTGGTGGGTATTCCCCTGATTCAATGTTAATATGTACCTAAAATACTAATGTGAAAGATATGTAAGCCACTATGATCAAAATAAAATTTAAAAAAAATTATTGTTTTAGATTAGGAAACCAAGGCACAGAATAATTAAGTACTTTGAAGAAAGTCATGGTAAGTATAGAGTTCGTATAAAACCAGAAGCCACCTGGCTCAGGTGCCATTCTCTCAGCTCTAATAGAGCCATTTTGCCAAGTCAAGCCACTAACGTTAATTCTGATTCTATCAGATAATGACATGATGCTCACTTACATGAATTACTTTATGAACTAGAAAAGTTCACTCAAATTAATTTTTGAATCGATTATATTCCTCAAGATTAAAAATTAATAGAAATAAAGCCATGGTTTCACCTGGGAGATGGTTCAAGTACATTAATGCTCCAATATTAATTCATAGCTAATAATGACATGAGAAGGGGTAGAATGAATATTAAATAAGTTCCGATTCAATAAGATATTAAATGTTTCCCATACACACATAGTTTATAAGAAAAGTCCATAAACTAATAGAATTTATTAATGTAAGGCCATCTGCCCCAAGTGAGTTCAATTCTGATATGCTTTACAAAGGATTATAGCCTGCTCAATGTGTTCCTTCACTGGTAATTTGCATTATCAATAAAATCAGGTCATATTAGTTCATGTCTAAAAACACTGCCATATACATCAAATCACTCGCTGTTGAGAAAGAAAATATTTATTTTCCCAAAATAGGTAAAATTGTTTCTCATTTGTACTTCTGCTATTCACACCAAGTAGAAAGAAAGACATAGAAACCAATCCTAAATTTTCTGTTTAAAAATTTCTTAAAATATATAGGGCCAGAGCAGTGGTGCAAATGGTAGGGCATTTGTCTTGCACGCACTAACCTAGATGGACAGTGGTTCAATCCCTCGGTGTCCCATATGGTCTCCCAAGTAAGGGACAACTTCTGGGTGCATAGCCTGTAGTAACCACTGAGTGTCACCGAGTGTGGCCCAAAAAGCAAAAAAAAAAAAAAAATATCTTAAAATATATGTTATACAAGATAGTCTTTTGGGGCCAATTTTTTTAGATTTAGACAAAATTATTAGAATAAACTATTATAAACAGATGACAACAACCAACTTTATGAACAAAATCAAGAGAAATTACTTAAGCAATGCAAAATGGATGGGCAAAAATGGCAAGGCTTTTGGATTGCCACCAAAATGAGAATAGTTATGGAATAAGATTTGAAAGGCCTTTGCTTTAGTAATAGGCTCAAAATCTACAACTAAATATTATCCCTTTCTTTGACTTAATAAGGTTATATGCCTATAGAAAGATAAAAGTATTCTAATCTTTTGCTTTTTCATCTATGCTTCTTTTTTTAAATGTGATAAATTTATTTTAATGTAAAACAATATTATAAAAGTTTTTTAAAATCTGTATCATTAATATTACATTTCTTTTTTTTAATAATTTTATTGTGATCAAAGTGAATAACAAATCTTTCACAGTAATATTTAAGGTACATAGTGACAATGAATCAGGGCCATTCCCACCGCCAGGGTTGTCCTCCCTTCATCCACTTTTCGCAGCATGTGTCCCATATCTTCCATTCCTACCACCAGGGTTGTCCTCCGTTCACCCCTTTTCGAAGCATGTGTCCCATAACTCCCTCCTTTGCCCCTCAGAGTGCTAGTGTAATTGTCCCCTCTGTGTATAGCTTGTTGTAGATAGGGTATGGATTCTGTTGTTATTGACTTTGGGTTTGGTGTTTAAGTCTGATCAGTTTTTATTTCCAATCAATGCTCATATGGCTGTGTGGTCCTGGTACCATTCATTTTATTTTCCCCACTCAAGAAGCCTATTCTACCTGTCCCATATGTCAAAAAAAACTGTCATTGACAGCTGAAGGATGTATAAATGATCTAGGAGGAGCCAATCCAATGATGGATTATGCCAAGTTAACTCCCTTTTTAAATTTAGGGTTGAGAAGTACAGAGAATATAATTTTTCAGTAAAGAAAATTTTTTTATAATTATACATATTTTCATATTATAGTTATATTATTTTATATTTATATAATATGTGTTATATGTTTATATTATAGTTATATAATTAAATAATTTTAATTATAATTATATAATTTTTCAGTAGGGACAGAGAGATAGCACAGTGGTGGTGCGTTTGCTTTGCAAGTAGCCTATCCAGGACGTACAGTGGTTCAAATCCCAGCATCCTATGGTCCCCAGTGCCTGCCAGGAGCGATTTCTCCCTGAGCGCTACCACCGAGTATGACTCAAAAACAAAAACAAACAAACACACACACACACACACAAAACTGGGGCCTGAGCAATGGAGCAGCAATAGGGCGTTTGCCTTGCATGCGGCTGACCCAGCACGGACATGCAGTTCGATCCCTTGGCATCCCATTTGATACCCCCAGCCAGGGACGATTTCTGAGTGCATAGCCAGGAATAACCCCTGAGCGCCACCGGGCATGGCCCAAGAAAACAAAAAAAGAAAAAGAATTTAGTGGTAAATTCTATAAAACTTCATGACTAAAGATGATAGCATACAAGTCAAAAATTTTGAGTGAGAGATCTGTACAGATGGTGAAGTTAAGGTATGAGAAGTCAAATTTAAGAAAATAAAAAACAAAGTCAAGAAGTGGGAAAAAAATGATTGCCTAGTTATCCTGAGTCCAGAATTTCCAGATCTGGCATCAGTGATCTCTCTATTCTTTATTCCTTTTTCTCTGGGTTATTGAGCTGCAGTTTACCATACAGTTCTTTTCACCTGAGCTTGTTTCATGAGGTTTTATATTCTTTGTCGAGAAAGGAATTTAATAAGCATAAATAAATGCAACAGATCATGACACTCATGTGGAACTTACATTTAATACAATGTCCTTTATCATCACAACATTGCTCCTAAGGATTATCTGGTCACATCAAAAGAATGTCTTCTCATTCTTCTCCACTGGAACATAATCTGCCCTTGAGTCTGTATGTTATTCCTCTTGAAATATTTAAGGGAAGCTTCCTTGTTAGAGAGCTGTGTGTTTTCCATCATAAGAAAGAAACTGTTAGTTGATAATCTGAAAGTGATAAGAAAAACAATAACTCAGATCCCAGAGAGGTATTTAGATCACTTTTACCCTCTTTCCTTCATGTTCTAGGCTGATCCTGGCTATGATGATCTCATTTAAAATGCCAAACTCTTTCATGCTTTCTTACCCTCATCAGGATGTGCTCACATTTACCATATTGACACTCAGAACTGAACAAATGTAACCAGGTCAATGCAAAATTCCCTTAGGGACGCTTATTTAATCTACTTTTTGACAGTGTGAATGTAGCCAAAGAATTAACTTCCTCTTGTTAAAACTATACCTCTTCAGTAAATCAAATTTATCATGATCTCAACTGCATAAAGTAGTAGCAAAACAGGTTTTGATAGGAAGTCATCTGTGCAATGGATCAGCTGCTTAGAAAAACACTATTATCTTTTGGAAAACCAATGAGTAGAAGTCAAAAAATATTTTTAAAAAGTAAGAAACTTCAAAGGCAAATTTCAGTTTTGCAATTTTGCCTCTAGTTGATCCTGGGAATTTAGGACCATAAAGATGATCAATCCAAAATTTCCAGAATTTGCACTTGCCTTTAATATGCTTGAAGCTAAGAAACATTCTCCACATTCTTCCACTCATTTCTCAGGATCTTACTGTACTTGAACACTGAATTGCTAGAGGTTGTACTGTGGAAGTAGTTAATGCTTAAAAATACATAATCAGAGAAAACCATCTCAGATTATTGGATAGGTGTAAGGATGGATGGATGATTCCTTTCAGCAGTATGTGGGAAGTTTCACTGCCTAGAAATGACATACATTTTAGAACCTTCCAATATCCTTGTGCACATATAAGAAATACTTATACACATTCATACTGAATCTTTGAGATCTAAGGGAAATTGATAGTTTCCTCTAAATCATAATTTCTTTGTTAAATTAAGCATTATTACTAAGAAATTTGCTTTAAAATATTCTCAAGAATTCTATAGGGGTTTCTTCTGCAATTTTACTTCTGTTCTCTTTGTGTTGTGCATGCATTCTAAGGATAAACCTTATATGTATTGAATATATTCTAAGGAACATGAAACTTATATTTTCTGTTTATTTGTTAAAAGTATTCTGTATCAACTGTTTTCCACCCAAAAACTCACTCTAGATTCAGGATCACAATATATCTCTATACTAAACTGACCAACACAATACTTGGCCAATGAATTGTAAAAAAAAAAAATAGCAGACTGTAGGAACTTAAAAGGAGAAAGTGAGTAAGGGTTGGCCAACTACAACTTCTTGAAAATCAAGGGATCTGAGCTAGATTATGAATGCTCAACCTAGATCCAGGTCACAGCAGAAAGAAGGATGTTGGTTATCACGCTCACTGCCAGTCTGGAAGGTTGCAGGAATCATGTTTATCATAAACCTAAAAGAATTATGTCTCAAACATTCCTGGCAACTCAATTACAGCATGCAAATTTTCCGCGGAGTTGACTTCTCGGCTTAAGGAGCCATGCACATGCTCCTTTGGGCTTTTTACACGAGGGAAACATTGTTGGGAAAGGAACCTGAGGACCGGCCACTGGAAAGTGCACTCAATAGCACTTTGGTTGAGATAATTGCTGCTTTTTTTTTTTAAATTGTAGGCTTTGGAGGTGACCACAAGCAAAATTTGTGACAGACAGTTGACACTGAGTAACTGCCATGGATGGGTGAAATGTTTCGTCTTCCCCATCCCCTAAGATTGGTTTATTGACTAACAAAGGAAAATTATCTAAAACCACAGAAGTATGTTAGCTAAGGCTTCTCTTTGCCATGACCACCTTTTGTAGGCATCAAGACTTACTGTTACAGTCACATGGATTCCCATCCAGGAAAATCTTTTCACCAATGCACATGCAAACCAGATGTGCAGCATGCAGTATTGCTCTGAGAAACTACAAGTTTGCAACAGGATTTCTCTTTCACCCTAGGCTCAAGGGACCTCGACCGGGTTTAGTTTCTGCAGAGCTGATTCCTTATTCTCTGAGTTAGATGTTCTTTGTTTTTTCTCACCATGACTAGCTCAGTCTGAAGGAAGTTTGTGGCATGACAATTCAAAGAATGCAAATCTTTTTTCCATCAAATGAAAAAATCATAAGCCTGAGGAAATAAGAGAAAATTATTTCAGAAACACCCTGCCTATCCATGACCAGCAGGAAAGATTCTGTGATCACAGTTAACCTAATGAGACTATGGCCATAAGAACTAAAACAAGGAAAGAGAGAGAGAAGGTAGGGGAGAGAAAGAGACTTGAATGTCATATCTATAGCTGCAGCTGGCGCCAAAGTTCCAGGCCAGTTGCTGCCAGAGGATTGCACCATCATTCCCTGTAAAAATCTCCAACAGCTTCTAGGATTGTTTAAGCTGACTTCCTAAATAGGCTTCCCTCCAAGGACAAGGAAGAATCTCTGCCTTTTAATTTTTTTATTGTAAGATATGGGAAAGCAGAAAAAGTATTATAATGCAAATCAAACTTTGAGTCTGTCATTTACTGGTTTGTGATGACTCAAGAAAGCACTGTATGGCATCTAAATGAATGATAATAATATTTACTGCCTAAAGACTTTGAGAAAATTCAATAAGACAGTGAAAGACTTATTGCATGCAACATTGCATCTATTTCTCCTACATTTTCCTAAAGGACAGTTTGTACAAACATAAACTAGCTTAATAAATCCATCAGAAAATGTTACTGTGGTTCTGTTCATAGGTTATACACCACGATGATGAGTATAGGGGGTGTGCAAAGTCCTTTTCCCATCAAAAGAAATTATTGTTTGAGAAAATGATATAACACAGGTAGTGATAAATTAAAAAGCAGTAAGCAAGCATCAAGAATGGATGTACATGAAAATATCAAAGGAGATAAGGGTAAGCAGAGGAGTTGGGATACAGGGGTATTTGAATTTGAAAGCTTTAATTAAGAAAACATCTGGGTACTGTAGCACTAGTACAGTAGTTACTGTAGTAGTACTGAAGTGGGTAGTGCATTTGTTTTTCACATGGCTGTCTCAGGTTGGATCTCCGGCATCCCGTATGGTCCCCAGAGCACACCAAAAGTGTTTTCTGAACAAGAGTAACCCCAGAGCATTCGCTGCTGGGTGTGGCCCCAAATAATAATAATAATAATAATAATAATAATAATAATAATAATAATAATAAAGACATTTGTAGTAGAGAAAGACTTTAGAAGCACTAACCTCCTCTACATTTATACAATAAAAGCTGGTCTTCTAAGTCCAATTGCCCATGAATAACAAAACTAACTCTATACCAAGCATATAAAGAAAGAAGTACATCTACCTCTTTATGAGTCTATAATTCAAAAAAAATCTGCAGTTTCAAAATCCCAAAAAGAACAGAAAGCAAGGAAATGACAGGAGAAGGAAGCATGCAAAAAGACAACCATTTGTGTCTGCTGGTGTAGTTGTCCTTCAGATGTCTAATAAAAGGTCCTCAGCTGAGCTGGCCATTTGGAGAGAAGATGGTCCAGGTTCCACAAATAACCCACCAATGAAAAAATAACCCCAGAAAATAGACTGTATGTGCATATGCATTTTCTTTTAGAGAATATTTGTGTTTGCCAAGCAAAAAAAAGATACTTCCTCAAAACATTTTAATTGGGTAGGAAACTTCAAATTCATAATTCTTCCATCAGTAGACTGAAGCAGCAACCACTTCACCTCTAGAATAAAATACAAGACTTGTATTATTTTCATTTTGTATGAAACATTTAAATTTCAGGACTGGAAAATTGTGTGTGGGCTGCTGCCTGATAGTGCAGCCAGTTATTATGTAGTGACTCACGATAAATTTCCAGAGCTACCACACCTTAAAGTTAAACTCACTCAAGCCAGACAGTAAGCTATTAACGGAGATATTTTTGTAACCATAATTTCTAGTCTTTTCACTAATTTTTTTTCAAGCTGGCAGCTTGGTCAGTTTTATAAAAGTCATAGAGCTCTCTTGTCTGGCATCACATTTTGGAATATTTATCCTTTCAAAAACAATACAAAATAAAAACATGCCCTTGGGGTATTTTAAGGAATTTTTGGCTGACCAACTTGGTCAATCCACATAATCCTGGAGCGCTGGCTCCGTCATGTCAGCCAGCTCTGGCTTCTCACCACAAGGAAGACTCAGCTCAGGGCTCCTGTGGTTGTGGTCAAGTCTGCCCCAGGTACCAAAGAGGAAGCATCTTCATAGCAAAGCCAAACAGGAGATGGTACCACTGGGGGAAGAGACACAAAAGCACCAAGAGAGCTGAAGTGCGTGGTAGGTATTGCCAAGCTTTAATCTGACAGAAAAAGAAGCAATTAGTAAAACTTTGATACTACAAGTAAAGCCCTCAGGGCAAGGTCCAATGCCCATTTCAATTACCTGCATGAACACATTACACATGCACACACATGCACACACATACAATTTAAAGAAAAGTCATATCTGCTTGTACCCAGACCCAGAGAGGGATGCTAGCTCCCACTATACATCAATATTAATTGTAAGACAGAAGCCCAGTCATATCTGATCCACTGAATTACCTGCACTTTCTTCGCTTATGTTTAGTTCTCTTCTTGACATATAGTCAAATAGGTCAGTGATGATGGAGAGGACACATGTATTACTTGGGTGAGTCCTTTCACTGTGTTTCTGAGTTATAATTTTCACAAGGACATATCCACTCTTCAAATAGAATGGAAGGAATATAAATCATGTAAAAAACACACCATATGCTTATTGACTATTTTTTTCCATATCAGACACCACTATAAAGATCTTCAATGAGTCACAAAACTCTGCTAGATGAGTGTTTCCCACTCTTTTTAACATATTAAATTAATGGAGTATATGATTGGCATTGAGCCTCCTCAAACTCTCCCCATTGGAAAACAAAGCTGAGGGTATGAGGGAGGGAACTTGTGGACCTGGTAGAGGGGCATTGTGAAGGCAAGCAAGAGCCATGTCCTTCTTCCCATAGTTGGCCAGAGGAACCACAGGTGGCAGGACAGAAGTTGAAGACAGGAAACTGAGGAAGATGCTAATGTATCAGAGATCAGAGTTTTTTTCTTGGTTAAGAAAACTAATTGTACACACACTTCTGTCATCAGCCCCTTGAAAAGGAATATCACATGGACAAGTTTAAAGGGCGTAAAGGAATCAACAAGGTGAGGGCAGCAGTTACATCAGTCCCCAAAGGGCACCGAGATTGTAGGCAGCATGTGGGTGCTGAGCAAGGGAGACTTGGTTGAGGTTTGTTGGCTCAAGGTCAGAGGTGGCTGATGGAATGGAATCTATGCCATACAGAGACACAAAGAGAATGCAACAATGCCAGACAAAAGGTACCAGACCTAGGGGTTAGCTTTGTGCTCATGTTCTCTGTAGAAATTTCCAGGTAAAATGCCAGCAGTGGCTGAGACTGGTGAGTGCAGTGAAACCTCTTTGTAGGTAGGAAATTACACATGTGACTAGCAGGGAAGGTATATTTCATTGTTGTTTAATTCCCTTCTCTCTGTCGTTGTCACTGTCTCCCTCTCTCTCTGTCTCTGTCTCTCTCTGTCTCTCTCTGTGTTTCTCTCTGTCTCTGTCTCTGTCTCTGTCTCTCTCTCTTTCACTCCCTTTCTCTCACAGCCTTCCTCACCCCATCAGGATCTGAAGGCTGGACACTTCCTAGAAGCCCAGCATGCTTTATTTTCCTTACACACCTTGAAGGCACTTTTTGCTCACAAATAGACTTCACTCTTTTATCCTCCTACAAAAGTACTTCCTCCCCTGTCCAGATCTGATCTCCACACTTTGCCCCCTCAACAACCATTTCTATTCTCATCCATGTGAATAGTTCAGGGTTTTTGTGTAACCTGACACACAGAAGGAAAGAACAAGATTCTGTTTACAAAGTTTACATCTGTTTACATCTGCTTTGCCTTACCCACTCACTTCTGTATCTCCTCCCCTGCCATTCTTCCCACCCAACTCACAACAGTTGCATGGCCTAACTGAGTCAGAAGCTCCACAGCTTTTGGAAGGAGGCAGCAAGCTTGAGAGTCTCTGCCCTCATCTCCTCTAGAAACTCACCTGTTCTGCACACTACTAGTCACACAGACTATGTTCACTGTCTTTATATGTTGGCCACTTCCCCCTGCTACTTATAAAATACTATGCCTTTTGTTTTTTTCTAGCTGCTGTTTGTTCCCTTTCCCCCTATAAAAGAAGGAAGTATGGTCTAGTGAATGGACTTTTCTAGAAATTGAGAAAGCAATGTCCTAAACTATGTGGCCTGGGAAAATCACTTCTAGTCTATGAATAAGTTGAAAGTTCAGCACACTGAGTAAATAAACAGAAAGCAACTCAGGTGTTTAGAGAAGGGCACCCTTAGTTGTTGAACTGCCTACAGAACCAAACCACATGAAAATCATACCTTTAGTTTCCAGAAAGCATCTATAAGAAGAAAGATCGTTACTTCAGGGTCTTAGACCTGCTGCTTCCTTCCCTGACTTTGATACGTTGGTTCCTGCAAAATCCTTTGATCAGAGAAAGTCATATGTGACACACTCAAAAAGTTAATGCTTGCCTAAAAGGTTTGAGGAAAAGTTGCCTCAGGTATGTATGTGAGCCGTCATAAGTAGTTTAAAGATGAGACAGTTAGATCATAATCCACTTGGATCTTGGACAGTTAGGTCTGTACATGGAACTCTATATCAAAATTTTGATGAATAACTCCCACTCCCAGTCCTATAGTTGCTACACATAAGGATTCAGATACTTGCAAGTGACAGAAATCCAACCAAAAATAACTTTCATGCCTGCTTGTATTTTATATCTGGTAATCCTAACAGGTCTCAAATAGTTTCATCAAAGCTATCATCAAAAAGCACAGAAGATTAGGCATTTTTCTTACACACAGCTGACCTCGGCTGAACCCCGACTACACATATGGTTCCTGAGCACCTCCAGGAATAGAGCAAACCCTAGTAAAGCCCAGTTAACCTTAGGCATTACTGGGTATGGCCCAAAAACCAAAAAAAAAATTTTTTTTAAGTTAAGAACATTATTGAGGATATGGAGGTAAAAGGAATCTCTGTGATCTATTATTAAGAATATAACTGACAGGACACTACGGAAAAGTATTTTGGAAATTTCTCAAAAATTATAACTAGAAATACCACTTAATCTAGCAATCCCTCTTCTAAGACTATCTCACTGAAATAAAATCAGTATCTCTAAAACACATCTATATTTCCTTCTTTATCATTTATTAACAATAATCAAGCTATTAGAATAACTGAAGTGTTCACTCATATATAAAATATATAAAGGCAAGTTGATGTAGACACATGTTTGCACACATAATAGAATGCAATCCAATCTTAAGGAGTACACCCTTTTTAATTAATAGGTTTTAACTAAATTTATTCTGATTATTTTACAATATATGTGAATACTAAATCCCTATATTCTATATAATTAATATATTTTATATATCAATTTTAAAGGAGAAGCTGCCATTTGTGACAACATAAATGAATCTATATGCATTATGCTAAGTCAAATAGCTCAGACATAGAAAAGTACTGAATGATTTCACTTCTGAGAAGAATTTTTATAAAATAAGTTAGAAACAGAAGTAATAGAATAGTAACTATCAAATAGTGGAGAGGCTGGCGAGATGAGTGGTAAAGATGTTAAGTTTCAGTTTTGTTGGATAATTACACCTAGAAATCTAGCATACAGCAATGATAACTAGTTAATAATCTACATTGAATAATCAGTTTTGCTAAGATAATAAATTTTAGGTGCTTTGACCACATACTGTGTGAGGATATTGGTATGTTAATATGCTTGCTGTAGTAATCATATCAATAAATATTAGATCATATAAAATATTGCTGTACATGTTAACTGTATATATTATTATTATTGTTATTACTACAAAAAAATTTTTGTAATTCACATTGCCTTCAGAGCTCTGCCTCTGTCTCCACCTGGTGGACAGGTATCTTCCAAATTATTTGGAAGATAACTACCAGCTCAGAAGTTCATCAGAGTGAAAAGATTTTCTCCAAGTGCCAGCTGGAGTGTCCTAGGAAGACTGTGTTCTGTACACATTCCTACACCACCTCTGTGTCACATGGCCTCCTCTATAGCAGCATGGGTCTGGATCTTGTTGTGAAATATATTCTACACAAGACAGAAGCATTCCATTCCTAGAAGGATGGAAATGGATGCTAGATAAGTAAGCATTCCCTATGTCCCCCAAATCACCCTCTGCCTGGAAGTCACAACCGCAGAGACTTATAAATGTGAATATCTTCACTTCCAAGTTTGTTTTCTGAGCCTCACATTCATAATGAAAATCAAAGAAAGAACTGATACCACTTGCTGTAGATAAAGAGCATAGTATTGTGTACTTTATTTTTTTTCTATAGCTGAATGAGGCTCTTCCAGTCTGGTGAAGTTAAATACAAATAACCATGGATTTTGCTGCAATCATCAAAATATTTCTATGACTCATGATATAAATAAGAAAAATACACAGAAGAGTCGAAGTTACACTGAAGTTAGATTGTAATCACACCCTTGAATTCTGACAACCCACTGACAAAGTTTCCTGCTGAGAGCATATTACTGACTTATTTTTTTCCACAGTCGGTATTTGATTAGCCTAGAGCAGATTATCTTCTCTGTGGATTATCTGGGATCAGCTTTTCTCACAGGTTGGTATCCCATCAGCAATCAGTACAGTTTCCTGTCTTTACCACAGAGCTGGTAGGCTGAAGATAAACACTGAACACTGACCCAATAACTCAAATTCCATTATACAGAATTATTTGATAAGCCACATATCAACTTAAAGTATGTCCCTCTTTCACAAAACACTGACACTAAAGGCATATAAGTGGATAAGGATACTTTTCAATATAAGAGAACCAGTACTATCCCAAGCAGTAGGGACACAATAATACCCTAATAGCTGGCTAAAAGGTTTTGAGGGAGACTTTAGAGCTATAGAAGAAAGGCCTTAGATGTCCAGTGAAGCACTCAAAGCCCAATTCAATGGAGAGCTGCTGAATTTGTGGTAATAATTTTGCACTCTCGAGTCTCTGCATCCAGCCTCTGTCTCTACATCTCTGCATCTGCGTAGGCCCAAGTTAGAGAGCTAGTGCTCCATGATAAGCATGGGAAGACAATGATAAATAGGAAAGAGACATTTCTGTACAAGACAGCATTGTAAACTCATGTACTGATTTTTCCAAACCTATCCACAAAGCAAACTAATGATATGTAAAGTATCTTTAATTCATATTTAAAATAAAATCACATTGAGAAATCTAATAAATGCTTGCATAAAAGAGAAACACACAGGATCAAAGCCATGAGCCTGAGATGGGGAGATAGGACAGTGATCATATGAGTTCAAATAGAGTGAAGAAATAACACAGTGGTCACATGAGTTCAAGTTCTGGCATCTCAAAACTCCCCTGAACGCCATCAGGTATAGTCTTAGAGGACCCTGTAGGCTGCTGGTGGTTTCCAGCAATATGCAACAGTACCCCCCTCAGGCTCTAACTGCCCAGCAGGTTTCTTAAGCATCACTGGAGTGGTCTATGTGCCCCATGAGCACTGCTTGAAAACATCCCCAAACCCACCCATCCTCCACAATTTTCTTGGTCTCCCATTCAAGATGACAGAGATGACCAAATTTAATTTCTCTGGGGTTAAAAGAAGTAAAACTTTCCAAGAGTAGTATAGGACCTGTACCAAGATCACCATTGAAAGCCCTGGGCGTTGCTGATGAAAAGAAAAATCAGAGCCAGAGCAATAGCACAGCAAGTAGAGAATTTGTCTTGCATGCAGTCAACCCAGGTTTGATCCCTGGCATTCCTTGAGTCTGCTATGAGTAATTTTTTAGCACAGAGCCAGGAGTAACCCCTGAGTGTTATGTGTGGCTCATAAACTTAAAGAAAAAATATTTAATGGATTATCTAATAAAAATTGTAATGTATGGTTTCCAAAGCAATGAAAAGGAGGGGAGTTGAGGATAAATAAATAGATATACATAGCAATCATGTTTAGCAATATAGCAATGTCAGAAACAAATCTAAATATAAGAATATTCAAAATAAATGCCTAAATACCTAAAAGCATTTATTTTTTATATCTATTGGATTATATTGTCTTTAAGCTCATTTGTTTATAAAGTGTTTTTCCTTGGGAAAGAAGTAATGATAACAAAGTAAATGTCAGGACATGAGGTAAAAAGCCTCTTCCAGGCAGTAGAGGATGGGACCACTGCTAAGTCACTCTGGGATGAGAACAGAGAGAGGAGAGACTACAAGGACAGGTAAGAGGACGAACTGATGGGAATGCCAGCTGTATTGGAGCAACTCAATTGAAAAGACCTTTCAAGAATGATTAACAGTGTTTTATGCTGGGCATTACATATATAGCAGTAGGAGCAAAGCCACTGATAGGGCACTTGCCTTGTGCATGTTCTACTCAGATTCAATCCCCAGAATCCTGTTTCTCTAATCTCACCAGAATTGATTTCTGAGTACAAAGCCAGGAGTAAACCCTGAGCAGCACCAGTTGTGACCCACCAGTCCTCTACACAGAGAGAGACACACACACACAAAAGCAAATATATACATAGAGGTGATAGCTAAGAGCATAGCTACCAGTCAAATTTCCTTAAAGGATAGAATAAGCAATCAATCCGTGGCAATACAAACTCTTTAAAGGCACAAAGAGAAAAGTGTCAGTCAAAGGATTCCAAGATAGAGATTAATTGTGCCACAAGATAGATAAAAAGTGTGTAGATCTGGGGAGAGGGGAAAGTAGATTTTGGCTAGGGTTGGATACACCAGGCAAAAAATACATTGATGTTGAAAATATGAAAACCACAAAAGAACTTGGCAACATTAGCCTAATCTTTGGTATCTTTATTTTCAGATTTGAATGCGAACAATGACCTCTGATGGACTTCACATAGGGTTGCTCCAGATAACCAGATGTTCATCAAGCAGCTCATGTCCCATTATAAACTGTCACCTTCCAGCAGTTTGAATTTACTTGACTTTTCTTGAGTCCTCTTCAAAATTCTGGAGTTTCTCAATATCTATCTTTAATCAGCTTCAAAGCAGCTGTTTGGAGAACAGACATTCTAGTTCTATACTCCAATTTTTACCCAAGATTTATTTTTTTTATTTTTCTTATGTTGGTTTAATTGCATAAATCAAATATTAGAATTACAAATGATTTTTTAACGTTTTCAGTAGAAGAGCATAGAATATAAAACTTCTCAAGGAGCTAGGTTTTTGGACAGTGGATGGGCTGGATTTTGGACCATACCCAGTGGTACTCAAGTATTACTCCTGGCTCTGTGCTTAGAAATCACTCCTGGCAGGCTTGGGAAATCATGTGGGATACCAGGAATCAACTGTGTGCAAGGCAAGTGCCCTCCCCACTCTACTATTGCTTCTGTCCCTCAGAAAAAAAGATTTGAGATGAAAAGTGACTTCATCTACCCAAGATGCTATTATTCTACAGACAGGGAGCTAGATAACAATCATTTCTTTCTCACGGTACTAAGGGTTGGAACTTCAGGATCAGGTGCCAGCATGATGAGTTTCTACTGAGGGCCCTATTCATGGCTGCACTTCTTATTGTTTACTTCCATGACCAAGAAGAATGCTTCATTCTTTCATAGGAGCTGCAGTTCCATCTTCATGCTTCCATTCCCAGGGCTTCCTCCAAATTCAGCTGCCTTTCCTATGCCCCTACTTCCAAATGCCATGACACTGTGAATTAGAATCTCAACAAGTGAATTTAGAAAGAACAGAAATAATCTATCCATTTTGGGAACAAAAGAGAAGGCAGATGGGGAGACAAGGAAAGAAAGCACCTAGAGAGAGTGGGAGCTGCACAGAGTTTCCTGCATTGGGGACTTGGATTATCAACACACAGCCACCACAGGAAACCCTCCTCAGGACTCAAACCACTAGGAAGAATAGACAGCTCACACCTGGTTTCAACCAGGATCCCCTCCTGCAAACCCTGACTTGGTCTTGCTATGGTCATGAATTGTTGGGTTTTTCAAAACCCAGAAGGCAAGTTGCCTGGCACTCTGCCATTTTAACTGCAATCTCTATTTTTTTAGAAGCAATGAATGTATTTATGCTTCACTCATTAGAATTCTATTTGAGAAAAAGAAGCCCATTTAAATATGCCTTTATCAATTAGAAGACTTAGGCAGAGAAGCCCATTGATAATTTATTTCTCCTTGCTATCCAAAACATTAATTTCTAAAGGGACTTTCAATTTAAAAAGACTAGGTTCATCTCCCTCAGGAGATGGCTCTCGCTGGCAAGTGTGGGGGTCTTTTTGGCAGATGGATTAAAGTATTAAGCTTTATTCCAGTTGTGTGGTCTCATCTTTTGACTCCAACCTCAAGCAGTTCTGAAATGTTTTGATTTTAGAATAATTTTATTTTGGCTTCCTGATCCCTGTGGGAGACTGCTGAGGAAGACCCAAGCAAACTTAATCCCATCAAGGTTCCTCAACCAAGAAATGAAAGAGCACCGCCGCACTGCTTTGCTCCTCGGCGGTGCACATCTCCTAGCTCATGAATTTCACCATGACATGCAGTAAAAGCTCTGCTACAAGTGTGTCAATGAGGAAACAACACAGGACAACAGCATGCATAGAGAATGAAGATGGCAGCTCTTCAGAAAATAGCAACTACATACTCAACCTCTCAAACAAGGAGTTTTGAGTAGTAATATGGAGGATGATCAAAGAATTCAAAGAAAAGATCAAGCTGAAGAGAACACAATCAGAAAACTGCAAACTGAAATAACAGTACTGAAAAACTCAATAGATGAAATTAAAAACTCAATGGAAAGCCTCTCAAACAGAGTAACAGCAGCCAAGGACAGAATCAGCGAGCTGGAAGATGAGATGCAAAACAATTTTATACAGCAGAAGAGACTGGAAAAGGACTTTAAAGCAAATTATCAGACAATGGAAAAAATGCTTAAAGAATGTGAACAGATGAAAATAGAAGTCCTAGAAGGGTGGGGGAAAATTAAAAAAAAATAGAAGTCCTTTACAAATTCAACAGAAACAACATAAGAATTATTGGAGTCCCAGAGACCCAGGAAGAATCAAGAGTCAAGGACATCATTACAGAGAAACTCCCAGAGCTAAAGACAGCATGCACCCAAATCCTGCATGCCTGAAGAGTACCAACTAAAAGAGACCAGAAGAAAAGTACCCCAATGTAGCAAGTCAGCCCCTGAAGAGGTTGACTGATGGTGGGATGGAGGATGAGGCCTTTTTCTTCCAGCTCGGAGCACTCGTCTGCCACCCTGTCTAGCCCACGGTTCTGAGGTGAAACTGCGGGTAAACAGCTCGCAGACAGTCAGGATCGTGGAAATATTCGCTTTATTCGGTGGACAAAACTGAAGTCCCAAGACTCAGCTTCAGTTCCAGCCAAAAAGCCCTGGCCTTCCACAGACCCTTGTTTTTATTCCCCAGAATCAGGTACCACCCAATGGTGGGATCAGATACCAACCAATGGTGGAAGCAGAATCAGGTACTACCCTAGGGTGGGGGCAGAATGCCAGGTCACACCCTAGGGTAGGGCACAATCACCAATCAGTTTAGGGTGAGTAACATAGTAATCCCCTAAAATATTTACATACACAACACCCCAAGACACATCCTAGTCACGATAATGAATCCCACAGATAGGGATAGAATACTGAAAGCAACAAGATCAAAAAGGGAAATTACATTCAAAGGAGCATTCTTAAGATTTACAGCAGACCTGTCACAAGAAACCCTGAAGGCCAGAAGGCAGTGGTTGGGATACAGTGACAAAACCTAACAAAATGAATGCCTCGCCTAGAATACTGCACCCAGTCAGACTCACTTTCAGGTTTGAAAGAAGTATATATAACTTCACAGATAAATAGCAGCTCAGAAACTTTACCAACTCAATTTAAAAAGACTTAATCCTTCTCTTTCTCCTTTTTCTATCCCACAGTTCATGGACACAGTCATTGAGAAAAAGGCCTTCAGGGAATTTCAGCACCTCCATCCCTACCCTGTCCTAATAATTCTAATATTCTTCATTTCATATGCCAGGAGTCAGGCAAAAATCATTTTCAGTCTTGTCATTTATGGTTTTCCTAACTTTGTGATTAAGTTATCATCAATACCAGTGAAATATTCTCTATTGTCTATTTTATTTTTATGGACTTGAGCAAAAGCCATTTTCATACTGGCCACTTATGGTTTTCCTAACTTTGTGATTAAGTCAGAAAACTTCTGTTTGAGACAGGATCTAATTTAGGGCTTCCAGATCCAACCATGTATTTCCACTTGTCTGTGGTCCCAAATGATTTCAGTATTTCTACTTGTCTTAGAGCATCTCCAGATCAGCTGTTTGACCTCCAGTCGCCCCATTCAGCAGCAACCCAAGAAAAATGGTGAAAGATTTTTTTCTACCTAGAATCACAATTTATAAAGCCACATCCTCTCCTCACTCTCCTTGATCTTTCCAGCCTCACTCTCCTCTTTCTTTCTCCTTTCTCTTCCTCATGATTTGGTTATCAACAGAACAGAACTAGATATAAATATTATCTGACACTTTCTATCTGAAAGACATTGAAAAGTTGCTTTTAAATTCTGAGCTTCTATTATGGGTTGGGATGGAATAGAATTCCCCCAATTCTATAATGAACGAATAATCATCGCTGCTTCAGAAGCTTTGTGAAGATTAAATTAGCTACTTGCAAAATGTAAGAAAGGTTCTTAAGTCTCCATGTGTTTACAATAGACTGGTACTCCACCACTTTACATATTTCTCACAATTGCTAACTCCTAAATATTGAACTTGCCCAACTTGCTTCAGTCTTTATCCTCCTATTCATCGCCCTAGCCAACACCTCTCTGCCACACATCACTAGGAGCCAAGAAACAAGTTAACAGCCTGACACTCTTAGAGAAATGATTCTTAGAAAAATGGTTTCACCTCTAGGTCTCCAATTTCAAGACTGTTAAAGAAGATGCTGACTTAGTAAAACATAAAGAAAAGTTCCCTACTGTACCTTCTTAAGCAAGTAAAGTGATTTTTCCCACCTCTGCCACAGACATTCCCTGGTTCCCCACTCCCTCTCCAATTCCACCACCTAGCTCCCATAACCTTGCACAGCTGTGGCCACAGATATCTAGAGTAACTTGAAGCCTTCTAATAAAGAATGGATTTTGAGAACTTTTCTTAATAAACTTAGTTCATTTTAAGGGGCATAAAAATTCATGAGAATACAGAGGTGTTTCCTCCCCTCATTAAGCTGAGATACATATGTTAATAAATCATTTCCATGACAAAGTAGCTCTGTACAGCTGTTCTAGAAAGCCATTTAGCACTACTTAAGCAAATTGGTGATTAGTTACACTCTACTATCCAGCAATTCCACTACAAGGACAAGAGTCTAAAAAAATGGTGTATGAGAGTGCATTGAGGCAGAGATTTTGAGGTAGTCTCTGTGCCCACTATATGAGCAGATAAATAAAAGGTGATCTACACCCTGGAATACTATTCAACAAGCAGAAGCTAATAAATGAACCAGAGACACATGAAGCAATCTTATGACCTGTATTGGTTTTCTGAAAAAGGAATAAATAGAATGTAACTTTTATTACAATATTATTTATATAACTAGTATTGCAGGTAGGAAGATAACAGGGCCCTGGTAATGTATAGTGAGAAGAATAATGTCTAAACATTGTCTGAAGCAATGTCTGGGAAGAACAATGTCTAAGGCATGGAGGCATTTGATATGAATGTATCTTCTCAGGAATCTGGCAAACTATAGAGATTCAGAACTCCAGGCTAAGTACAAGAATGTTCCTAAAAGGAGAAATGCCTGGTCTTCTGAAAGAAATGGCTCCACCTCTCAGGTGACTCCATGTCTCAGCCATTACGTGGCAAAGGCCAAGCAAAGAATATCAAAAGAAGTCCATCAACTGCTCCAAGAGCTCTCCTTGTGAGAAAAGGGATAGTAGTTGTGGTAAAGTGTATAAAAACTAGCCTGGCTGAGGAAGAAACCTGCTCATGCTTCCTGCATCTCTTCTTGAGATGTGCCATATTTGAACACCTACTTCTTCACTATGGAAACTACCTGCACACCACTGCTTAGTATGTATCTGATGTTTTCCATGTTCTGAAGAAATCCAAATCTCTCTTTGATCACATATCTAAATCTTTCCTTTCCTTTATTTCTCTCATAAACTTGTTTTACTTCACTATTCATCTCCTGACATTTTTGCTGTGAGGGAGAGGTGACAGACCTGAAAAGCCTGTAAGATTTAGAACTGACTTTCCTTTTCCCACAAAGTGCAATTCCTCATTCCAGCTGTGAGTCCACAGTTCCCCAAGAGATTGGGTGACATAACAATTGGCTACCACATCATGCAGAACAAGTGGACACCAGACACAGTTTGATGGCTACCTCAAGGACAAGAGCATCCCTGTAGGGCTCCTCACAAACTCTCATCAGTCCTAAATTTTTTCAGACATGTCCCTGGGTGAAAGAAGTGGGTAAAGAAGGAAGAAGTAGATTTCCTTCTTGAGGCTGCCACTTCTTTCTTCCCCATTTTAAATAACCTCTCTTAATTAATTATAGAAAAGAAATAATTAAATATAAGTACATATTTTTATTTACTCTAAGAATTATATCATGGGTAAGCAAATATTTCAAGGTTTCAAAGTAAGTTGTTTTTGAGAGTGTGGGGTTACACCTGGCAATGATCAGGGGCTGCCCACTCCTGTCTCTGCACTCAAGAATTACTCCTGGCAGACCATATGGTCTGACCCCCCCACCCACTTGTAATCGAGACAGGCATTTGACTTCTCTCATTCATTAACATTGTCACCATAGTGGTCGGTATTGTTATTTCTCTAACTGCATTCACCACTCTTTGTAGTGAGCTTCATATCATGAGCCATTCCTTCAGCCCTCATCTCTTTTATCTCTGGGAATTATTACAATAATGTTTTTTATTTTTCTTAAAACTCATAGATGAGTGAGACTATTTTTGTGTCTATCTTTCTCCCTCTGACTTATTTCACACAACATAATAAATTCCATGTACATCCATCTATAAAAAAATTTTATTACTTCATCTCTCCTGACAGCTGCATAATATTCCATTGTGTATATGTACTTCAATTTCTTTAGCCATTCATCTCTTGAAGGACATCTTGGTTGTTTCCAGATTCTAATGACAGAGAAGAAATGGACATTAAAAAATCCCAAACACATTAGTGTCACACAAACTCAAATATCTTAGAGTCAACTTAACTAAAGAGATGAAGGACCTATACAAAGAAAACTACAAAACCCTGTTTAAAGAAATAAAAGAAGACACACAGAAATGGAGACACATATTCTGCTCATGGATTGGGAGGATTAACATCATTAAAATGGCAATACTCCCCAAAGCATTATACAGATTTAATGCAATCAATCACTTTAAAGATACCTATGGCATTCTTCAAAGAAGTGGATCAAACACTCCTGAAATTTATTTGAAACAATAAACACCATCG
Organism: Suncus etruscus; assembly: GCF_024139225.1. Lineage (NCBI taxonomy): Eukaryota > Metazoa > Chordata > Mammalia > Eulipotyphla > Soricidae > Suncus > Suncus etruscus. Next base: position 69,538,596 of record NC_064855.1, read on the forward strand.
AATAGCTAAGGCAACCATGGGAAAAGGAATATGAGAGGCATCTCTTTTCCCAACTTTGAATTGTATTACAAAGCTATAGTCATTAAAACAGCATGGTATTGGAATAAAGACAGACCCTCAGATCAGTGGAATGATCATTCCAACATTCAGAGAATGTTCCCCAGACATACAATCAATTGTTTTTTGATAAAGGGGCAAGAAATGCAAAATGGAGCAAGGAAAGCCTCTTCAACAAGTAAGTGGTATTGGCACAACTGGTCAGCCACTTGCAAACTTCAAACTCAGACCTCATCTAATACCATGCACAAAGGTCAAATCCAAATAAATTAAAAACCTTGATATCAAACCCAAAACTATAAGGTATATAAAACAAAATTTAGGTAAAACATTCCATAAAATTCAGACTAAAGGCATCTTCAAGGAGGAAAGAGCACTCTCCAAACAAGTGGAAGCAGGGATAAACAGATAAGACTATAAAGTTGAGAAGCTTCTGCACTTCAAAGAAAATAGCGCCTAGGATACAAAAGCCATCCATAGAATGTGAGAAACTATTCACCCAATACCCATCAGACAAGGGGCTAATCCCTAAGATATACAAGGTACTGACAGAACTTAACAAGAAGAAAACATCTAACCCCATTTAAAAATGGGGAGAATAAATGAACAATTTCTCAAAGAACAAATACAAATGGCCGAAAGGCACATAAAAAATATTCCACATCACTAATTATCAGGGAGATGCAAATCAAAACAACAATGAGATACCATCTCATACCACAGAGACTAGCACACATCACAAAGAACAAGAATGCTGGTGGGTATGTGGAGAGAAAGGAACTCTCATTCACTGCTGGTGGGAAGGCTGTCTAGTCCAGCCTTTATAGAAAACAATATGGAGATTCCACAAAAAACTGAACATTGAGCTCCCATATGATCCAGCAATACCAATCCTAGGGATACCTGGACCCTAGGGACACAAAAATACAATTTAAAAATTCCTTTCTCATACCTATATTCACTGCAGCATTATTTACAATAGCCATGGTAATTTTATAATAGAAAAAAACTAGCTAAACAAAAAGGAGTCTTCAAATTATAACAACAATAATTTTTTTAACACTCAACTGTAACTGATAAACTAAAAAATGGCCAAAAATATTCCTAGTATTCGTGTCTTTAGGTAATCTTCTGCCTTTGGTTATCAATAGCATCTCTAACTTGCTTCTAACTACAGAGCACCAAAATAAAGGTGAAGAAATATCCCTTATATGAGTTTATTATGTAAGATGATAGATCCATTCTGCTATCAGGCTATAGTAAGAGACTATAACAAGAGTCTCTCTTGCTGACTTTGAAGAAGTAAACCACTACATGGAAAAATTCAGGCAGCAAGAAATAAAGGATGAACTTCATTTCCTGCCAACAATACAGTAAACTAGAAGGCAGATCCTTTTCTGATTAAGTCTCACACAATGACCAATGTTTGCCGATACCATTTTTGTAGATTTCTGAGAGATCCTGCAGCCAAGGCATGACTAACATGTATAGTTTTCTGACTGAGATACTAAAATAATCACATCTCTTCCTCTATGTATAAGACATTACATTCAATAAATTCATAAGTTGAAAATTTGCATTAAATGAATTTAAATACCCAAACAGTAAAACATATTCTAGCCAACATAAAGGTACTTAGAATGCTTACATTCTCCTACAGTTGAGCAAAACCATTTAACACACAGAGCACTTTGTAGTAAAATTATTATTTTGTGTAATTTGTTAAATAACATACTGAAAAATCAAAAAGTTACCCTAGTGAATTTTAAGAAACAAATAATCTGAATGTCTCAACAATAAAACTATAGAGTGAAAGTAAAATCAGTTTTTGTGGTAAATTTGTTGATTAAAAGACAAATAGGGGCCGGAGCAATAGCACAGTGGTAGGATGCCTTTCAAGCGGCTAATCCAGGACAGACTGCAGTTCAATCCCCCAGTGTCTCATGTGGTCCCCCAAGCCAGGAGTGATTTCTGAGCACATAGCCAGGAGTAACCCCTAAGTGTCACTGGGTGTGTCCCCAAAACAAAAAAAAAAAAGACAAATAGTGATGGTAGAGTGATAATACAACAAGTAGGATTTCTGCCTTGTACACAGCTGACCTTATTTTGATCCCCCAGAACCCCATAAGGTTCTTAGAGAACTAGCAGGAGTAAATCCTGAATGGAGAGCCAGGAGTAAACTGAGGGTCACTGGGTGTTCTCCCTTCCATATTCTAAAAACTAACAAACAAGAATAAACAAATAGAAAATAGGATAATAACAGTACCTCTCACCATTTCATGGGCTGGTATCATTTTGTTTTTCTATGAGCTACATATGGCAGTGGTCAGACATACTTCTGCTAAGGGATCATCTCTGATATCAGAAATTGGACTAGATGCTGTGGAATGAAAGACAAGAACTTTAACCTATATATTTATCATTCTGGTTCCCACTTCATAGGTCTTTAGAGAATTAAATGGCACATGGCTTCAATTTAAGTTTTTGCTGTCAATTGTCATATATTGACAGTAGGAACCTCATCAAAAAATCATTCAAATAGGATAAATTAATCTTTACTTCCTTGAGGAGTCAATATTTATAAACTCCAAATCTTCTGTCCTCTAGGTTTTGCTCCCAGCCATTTCTTCTGAAGTTTCCCCTAACCCTCTCCCACTCCAAGAACTTCCTCACTAAATTCTCACTGAGTTCTTGGGAAAGCACCTACGACCTTTGTGGCTCATACCAACTCTGATAGCTGTCTTCCTGAACCAACTTGGCTTCAGTGGCTCCCCGTGCAAGTGAATATACCAAAGATCTGTGTCTGGTGAGAGCCAAAATCTAGAAGCTTGAAACAAGTTTCTTTGAACTCTTTTCTAATCTCTCCAAAGACACTCAGTTTTGGCTTCCCAGTGAGAGGTTCTCAGTGAGATCAAATGTGAATGATATTTTATTCACTTTTACTATATCCCTACAACTATACCAGAAAAATGCACAACCAGTCACTCATACTACTTATCTACTTACAGTATATTCTTACTTTCTTTTGGGGGTACCACACCCATTTGATGCTCAGGGGTTACTCCTGGCTATGTGCTCAAAAATCGCTTCTGGCTTGGGGGGGACCATATGAAATGCCTAGGGATCGAACCATGGTCCGTCCTAGGTTAGCGCTTGCAAGGCAGATGCCTTACCTCTAGCTCCACCACTCAGGCCTTATTCTTACTTTCTGATACTACAGCCAGATGTTTATATTTAAACTCATTACTATTTATATTTGTACTTAAAGTAATTAAACACTAATTTTGAATGTTTCCTCTCCTCTCAGAAATGTTAAGCATCAATAGTCTGATGAATTATTTTGGGGAGTATTCTAAAAATGATCTATTTGAGGTGTCAAAGTTAATAGTACTACAACTATGGCACTTGCCTTGCATACATCTGACCCAGTTTGGTCCCTGGCACCTCATATAGTCCCTTGAGCTTTCCAGGTACACAGAACGAGGAGTAATCATAGAGCCAGGAGTAATCCCTGAGCATTACAGGGTGAGAATCTCCACAAAACAGTCTTTTTTTTTTAATCAGTGGACATTCTGATCTAAAAATAAGCACTTTTGTTGAGCACTTAATATGTCTCATGGTCATGATACTTTCACTAAGTTAATTCTCAGCCAATGAGGTGGTTGTATTGAAGCTTTGTAGATCAGAAGTTGAGCAAACAACAGTGATTGGTGTGTGACTAATGAGACAGAAACAGGACTGTTTGATGCTCAAAATTATTTTTTTGGAATGCTAGTAGGGCAGCAGATATTTTCTTTCTAACATCTCCCTGGAAAGATTTCCAGATTCTAGCATTGGGTGAACTTGTGCCTTTGGCTTCTCTCACAAACTAGGTCACCCTGTGATAGATCAATTTTTCCTCGCCAAACACTCTCCCACCACTTCATACTATTCTCTAAATGTACTTTAGTCTAATAGAGAAAGATTTCTCATTCTTTATTCATTCAATAAATAATTACCAAAAATCCACTATGTGCCAAATAGAAAACAGAGCAATTTTCAAAAGACATACAGCCTTTGGCCTTTGGTTGCCAGAGATCTGTTCTTTCTGTGACGTATTATTCTTCCTTTTCATAAAATCCTGACCTTTTTTCCAATGTACTCCACAGACAGACATGCTTCTATTCATCAACTAAAATGCAGCTCACAATCTTACCTTGTTTCTACATCCCCCAACTTCATTTAAATGGTATTCAAAATATTTAGCAACCAATTTAACATCCATATGAATCCTAGCTATGAACTAGTCTATCATGAGTATACCCTAGGCACCTTGACCATGCAAATATTGAATTAATGTCTTTGATCTCTTTTTGCTAAGAATCTCCTGCCTTTAATCATCTACTACCTTCCCCATCACACAGTTTCTTACACACACACACACACACACACACACACACACACACACACACCAAGATCTTCCAAACAACAAGAGTCTTTTCTAATTTTTCCAGAACACTTGCACCAGCCAAGTAAATAAAAGAAATTCAATAAATCTATATTGAGTGGATAAACCCACAGAGGAAGTAATCTGGCCTTCATCCCAGAAGATTTCCTAAAATAACATCCCTATTCAGATCAACAACTTTCCTGCTTTGAAACTTGAAAAGTTTAATATATGCTGAACCTGTTTTCTTTTATTTTAGTTAGCATTAAAAAGTTTTTTATAGTATATCCATCATGATATAACAACTGGGAATGCTTTCCTATATCTCTCCTCATATTTATACCTCTATTTAACAAGATATAATAAGAGTGCTATTCTAGGCTGAATAATAGTTTTCACTCCATATTTATATGTTAAGACAAAAGCAACAGGAATACTAGCTTTGGATGAAGTTGGCAGAAACTTTGAGAAACAGAGGGGTGAGTGCCCCCAAAGGACAAATTTAACCTGAGAGGTAAAGCCCCTTCTCCACTGAGGAAACACAGGCTTCTCCTGCCCAGAGACAAAAAGGCAGAGGAATGTAGCCACTCCACTTTCCTGCACTTATCCCTAATCAATGTACACTAGCACAGCACATGAAAAAAGATACTGCAAAGGACACTATGATCAGATGATAAAAAAAAATTCTCAAAGAATGTGAGCAAATAAAAATAGAGGTCTGTGATAAACTCAGTAGAAACAACAAAAGAATCATTGGAGTCTAGAGGCCCTGGAAGAAAATCTCCATGAAAAATCAACATCATTGCAGAAAAATTCCCAGAGCTAAAGAGTGCAAGCAACCAAATAATATTTGCCCAAATATTACTTGCTAAAAATATCCAAAGAAAAACACCCCAAGGCAAATTCTAGTCATAATAATGAGTCCCATTGATAGGGATGGCATATTGAAGGCAGCAAGATCAAAGTGAGAAATTATGTAAAAAGAAGCTTCCTTAAGATTTAAAGAAGACTTGTTAAAAGCAATCCTCATGCACAAAGGCAGTGGGGGGGTATAATTACAAACTCAATGAAACAAATGCTTCACCAAGAATATTTAACTCAGCCAGACTTAATTTCAGATTTAAAGGAAGAATACAAAATTTCACAGATAAAACCTAAAAACCAAGCTTAAAAGAAAAACTGAAAGGTCTACTTTAAGGCAAGGGAGACCCAACAATCTCACCAAACTTTTACAAAAAGATGACACTAAATCCATAACAATCATCTCTCTCAATGTCAATGGATTAAATGTACCAGTTGAAATACAGAGTGGCAAAATAGATCTAAAGGTTAAATCCAAATTTTTGCTACCTCCAAGAAATACATTTGAATAGTCAGAACAAATATAGACTCAAAGTCAAAGGTTGAAGAAAAGTAATTCAAGCAAATAACTCCTTTAAAAAGGCAATCGTGGTCATACTTATATTAGATGACACAGACTTTAGACTTAGAAAAGTAATAAGGGACAGAGATGGACACTTCTTGATAATCAAAGGATATGTGCATCAGAAAGAAATTATACTCATAAACATATATGCACCCAGTGAGGGAACAGTACATATTTAAAACAATTACTGATAGACCTGAATAAAGACATCAACAGCAACACAATAATAGTAGATTTCAACCCTGTCCTGTCATGCCTCGATAGGTCAACAAGGCTAAAACCTAATAAGAATATGTTATCTATGAAGGTACAAATGGAAGAGAATGGCTATATAAATATATATATTTATATGACACTCCATTCCCAGAAAACTGAATACACATTCTTCTCCAATATACATGGATGCTGAGTCATAAAACATACTATTATAAAATCAAGAGAATAGATATTCTAAGAACTACCTTCTCAGATCACCATGCACTAGAAATTAGAGATGAATATTAAGCAGATACAAAGAATAAACTTTAAAAACTAAATATTAAACAACTTATTACTGAATAACCAGTGTGTCACACTTATCAATATTGAGGAAATCAAAATGGTAACCAAGAGTCTTCCTAAATGCAAAAGCATAGGCCCAGATGGATTCACTAGCGAATTCTTTCAAACCTTTCAAGAGGATTTACTGCCAATGCTTTTCAGATTCTTCTAGGAAATTGAAGAAACATAAATAAATACTCCCAAATAGTTTTTATAAAGCTAACACCACCCTGATACCAAAAACAGAGATGCCATAAATAAGGAGAACTAAAGACCATCCTTGATGAACGCAGATGCAAAGATCTTCAACATTCCTAGCAAACAGGATAAAATGTCTCATCAAGGTCATACACCATAACCAACTAGAAGTAATCCAATAGATGCAAGGGTGGCTTAACAAACACAAGTCAATCAATGTAAAATAACATATAAACAAAAGGAAAAATAAAAATTATGTATTCATATAATAGATGAAGAGAAAGTATTTAATAAGCCCAATACTCATTCATTAAAAAATATTCTCAACAAAATAGAAATAAAATGAACTTTTCTCATTATAGTCAAGGCTATTTACCTCAAGCCCATAGTAAATATTATACTTAATGGGGAAAAACTGAAAGCCTTTTCTCTAAAATCTGGCACAAGACAAGGCAACTCCCTCTAGCCACTCCTATTTAATATAATGCTGGAAGTACTTGCCATAGCAATTAGGCAAGAAAAAGATATCAAGGGCATCCATACAGGAAAATAAGAAGTCAACCTCTCATTGTTTGCAAATAACATGATGCTATATTTAGATAACCCTAAAGACTCTATCAAAAAGCTTCTAGAAACAGCAAATTTGTATAGCAAAGTGACAGGATAAAAATTAATACACAAAAATCAGTGGCCTTCTTATATACAAATAATGATATAGAAAAAATAGACATTTACACTTTTGCAACAATCCTCAGAGACAATGAGAGGAGGGCTGGAACATACAGCTCACTTTAAGAAGCTCATCATGAACTGTGAAAAATTGTGAGTGCTGCCTCTGTGTGTCTGTCTACTGTCCTCTTGCGTGAACCTCTTGGGAGTGGGCCTAAAAAAGGCTCCAGAAAACTCGCTCTCCCAGAGGCCAATTCTAAGGTGGGAACGCCAAGGAACTGCTCCATAAAGTGAAAACCGGCTATAAGCAGTACTTTGCAGAAGACCCTGTTTGTGATGTCAGGCTGGGAAAATCCACGAAACTACGCCTGCCAGGTGGAGTCCAACTGTGAAAAATTGTGAGTGCTGCCTGTGTGTGTCTGTCTACTGTCCTCTTGCGTGAACCTCTTGGGAGTGGGCCAAAAAGAGGCTTCAGCAGAGCACTCCGCTTTGCTATGCGGCCATGCGCTCTTTCTAAGAAAAGAACACCATCACAACAAGAAGAAAAAAATCACACTAAGAACTGTTCCGGATCACTGAAGCCCAGCATTTCTCTCCAAACTGTCTTCTCTGCTGCGTGCTCGGGCCTAAGATTTGATCCTGTGTGAGGATTCATTCACAAAGAGCTCCCTCCCTTGGAGGCAAGTTGACCCATCCAGAAAGGGCGGAGCCAGAGGAGTGTGGCTGCCTGCATCATTTAGCCAATGAATACCACCACAACACATAGAAAAAAACACAATACAAGTGTAAAAATGGGGAAACAACGCAGGCCAGCATCAGACATAAAGAATGAAGATGACAATTCTGATGACCAGATAATGACCAACCAATTAATCAAACTCTCAGATAAGGAGTTTAGACTAGCAATATGGAAGATGCTCAATGAACTCAAAGAAACCATGGATCGAGTTGAACAGAACACTAATAAGAACCAAGAATATATGAAGACAAAAATCACAAAACTCCAAACTGAAATAACATGTCAACTAACAGGCCTGAAAAACTCAATAAACGAAGTGAATGACAAAATGGATAAGCTCTGGGACAGGGTATCAGAAGCTGAGAATAGACTTGGTGCTGTGGAAGATGAGATACATAACAATTCCATACAGCAGGAGAGATTGGAAAAAAAACTTAAAGCAAATGAACAGACAATGGAAAAATTAGTCAAAGAATGGGAACAGATGAAAATAAAAGTCTATGATAAGATCAACAGAAACAACTTCAGAATCATTGGAGTCCCAGAGACCCAGGAAGAAAATTTCCAGGAAGAATCAACGGTCAAGAACATCATTAAAGAGAAACTCCCAGAGCTAAAGAATATATGTGATCAAATCCTGCATGCTCGAAGAGTACCAACTGAAAGAGACCCCAGAAAAAATTCCCTAAGACACATCCTAGTCAGAATGATGAATCCCAAAGATAGAGACAGAATTCTGAAAACAGCAAGATCAAAAGGGGAAATTACTTTCAAGCAAGCATCCTTGAGATTTACAGCAGACCTGTCACCAGAAACACTCAAGGCCAGAAAGCAGTGGTGGGATATTGTGACAAGACTGAATGAAATGAATGCTTCACCTAGAATACTGTACCCAGCAAAACTCACTTTCCGGTTTTACAGAAGAAAACATGGTTTCACAGACAAAAAACAGCTCAGAAACTTTACAGACACAAAACCAGTCTTAAGAGAAAAACTGAAAGACCTAACTTAAGACAAGACTAACCAAAAGACAAACCAAATTCTGATATAAAGATGGCATTAAATCCCAGGACAATTCTTTCTCTCAACATCAATGGACTAAATGCACCAGTTAAGAGACACAGAGTGGCTAAATGGATCAAAAAACTCAATCCAACCTTCTGCTGCCTACAAAAAACGCACCTGAATAGTCAAAACAAACATAGACTCAAAATAAAAGGCTGGAGAAAAATTATCCAAGCAAACAACACCCATAAAAAAGCTGGAGTGGCCATACTAATATCAGATAATGCAAACTTTATATTCAGGAAGGTTGTAAGGGACAAAGATGGACATTTTATATTAATCAAGGGGTATGTAGAGCAGGAAGAAATAACTCTTCTAAACATATATGCACCGAATGAGGGGCCAGCAAAATATTTAATACAATTGTTGACAAATCTGAAAAATAATATCAATAACAACACAATAATTGTGAGGGACTTCCACAAGGCTTTATCAACACTGGATACGTCAACCAGACTGAAACCCAACAAGAATATACTAGACCTGAAAAGAGATATGGAAGAAAGAGGCCTAGTGGATATATATAGGACACTCCATCCCCAGAAACCTGGATACACATTCTTCTCCAATGTACATGGGTCATTCTCCAGGATAGACTACATGCTGGCACATAAAACATACATCTATAATATCAAGTGGATCGATATTTTGCAGACTACCTTCGCTGACCACAAGGATCTGAAATTATTTGTGAATTCCAAAGGACACAGGAGAAAAACTTTAACACCGGAAAGTTAAACAGCCTCATACTGAATAACCAGTGGGTCTGAGATGAAATCAAGGAGAAAATCAAAAGGTTCCTGGAAACAAATGAAAATAAAGACACAAACTATCAGAACTTATGTGACACAGCAAAAGCAGTACTGAGAGGAACATTTATAGCTTTGCAAGCACACATCCAAAAGGAAGAAAAAGCTTATTAGAGTAGCTTATTGACAAAGCTAATAGAACTAGAAAGTGCTCAACAAGAGGACCCAAAAATAGGGAGACAGAAGAAAATAACAAAACTGAGAGCAGAAATCAACGAAGTAGAAACCCAAAAAACAATCCGCAAGATCTACGAAACCAGAAGTTGGTTCTTTGAAAAAATAAACAAGATTGATAGACCACTGGCAAAACTAACAAAGAAAGAAAGAGAAACTTGAAAACTCGTATTAGGAATGAAAAAGGAGAGATCACTACTGATATGGCAGAGATCCAAAGGGTAATCAGAAACTACTTTGAGAAACTCTACGCCACTAAAAATGAGAACCTGGAAGAAATGGATAAATTCTTGGACTCTTATAATCTTCCACGGTTGAAGGAAGAGGATGTAGCATATCAAAACACCCCCATCCCTATTGATGAAATTAAAATTGTCATAAAATGTCTGCCGAAAAACAAAAGCCCAGGCCCAGATGGATTCACTAATGAATTCTTTCAAACTTTCCAAGAGGAACTACTACCAATCCTGGCAAGACTCTTTCATGAAATTGAACAAATGGAAACACTTCCAAATAGCTTTTATGAAGCCAACATCACCTTGATACCTAAACCAGACAGAGATGCTATGAAAAAAGAAAATTACAGACCAATATCGCTGATGAATACAAATGCAAAGGTCGTCAACAAAATCCTGGCAAATAGGATTCAATGCCTCATTAAGAAGATCATCCACTACGATCAAGTAGGTTTCATCTCAGAAATGCAAGGATGGTTTAACATCCGTAAATCTATCAACATAATACACAACATCAACAACAAAAAAAAATAAAAACTACATGATCATATCAATAGATGCAGAGAAAGCATTTGATAAGGTCCAATACCCATTCTTGATCAAAACTCTCAGCAAGATGGAAATGGAAGGAACCTTTCACAATATAGTTAAGGCCATCTACCACAAGCCAGTGGCAAATATTATCCTTAATGGAGAAAAACTAAAAGCCTTCCCTCTAAATTCTGGCACAAGCAAGGCTGTCCTCTCTCACCACTCCTATTCAACATAGCACTGGAAGTACTCGCTATAGTGATTAGGCAAGAAAAAGATATTCACGGAATCCAGATAGGAAAGGAAGAAGTCAAGCTCTCCCTGTTTGCAGATGACATGATACTCTACTTAGAAAACCCTAAAGACTCTCCAAAAAAGCTTCTGGAAACAATAGACTCATATGGCAAGGTGGCAGGCTACAAAATTAACACACAAAAATCAATGGCCTTTCTATACACCAATAGTAATAAGGAAGAAATGGACATTAAGAAAACAACCCCATTCACAATAGTGCCACACAAACTCAAATATCTTGGAATCAACTTGACTAAAAACGTGAAGGACCTATACAAAGAAAACTATAAAACTCTGCTCCAAGAAATAAGAGAGGGCACGCAGAAATGGACACACATACCCTGCTCATGGATTGGCAGGATTAACATCATCAAAATGGCAATACTCCCCAAGGCATTATACAGATTTAATGCGATCCCTCTAAAGATACCCATGACATTCTTCAAAGAAGTGGATCAGGCACTTTTGAAATTCGTTTGGAACAATAAACACCCTAGAATAGCTAAAGCAATCATTGGGAAAAAGAATATGGGAGGAATTACTTTCCCCAACTTTAAACTTTACTACAAAGCAATAGTTATCAAAACAGCATGGTAATGGAATAAGGGCAGGCCCTCAGATCAGTGGAATAGGCTTGAATACTCAGAGAATGTTCCCCAGACATACAATCACCTAATTTTTGATAAAGGAGCAGGAAATCCTAAATGGAGCAAAGAAAGCCTCTTCACCAAGTGGTGTTGGCACAACTGGCTAGCCTCTTGCAAAAAAATGAACTTAGACCCCCAGCTAACATCATGTATGAAGGTAAAATCCAAATGGATTAAAGACCTCGATATCAGACCCAAAACCATAAGATATATAGAACAACACATAGGCAAAACACTCCAGGACATTGAGACTACAGGCATAATCAAGGAGGAAACTGCACTCTCCAAGCAAGTGAAAGCAAAGATTAACAGATGGGAATATATTAAGCTGAGAAACTTTTGCACCTCAAAGGAAATAGCACCCAGGATACAAGAGCCACCCACTGAGTGGGAGAAACTATTCACCCAATACCCATCAGATAAGGGGCTAATCTCCAAAATATACAAGGCACTGACAGAAATTTACAAGAAAAAAACATCTAATCTCATCAAAAAATGGGGAGAAGAAATGGACAGACACCTTGACAAAGAAGAGATACAAATGGCCAAAAGACACATGAAAAAATGCTCCACATCACTAATCATCAGGGAGATGCAAATTAAAACAACGATGAGGTACCACCTCACACCACAGAGAATGGCACACATCACAAAGAATGAGAATAAACAGTGTTGGCGGGGATGTGGAGAGAAAGGAACTCTTATCCACTACTGGTGGGAATGCCGTCTAGTTCAACCTTTATGGAAAGCGATATGGAGATTCCTCCAAAAACTGGAAATCGAGCTCCCATACGATCCAGCTATACCACTCCTAGGAATATACCATAGGAACACAAAAACACAATACAAAAACCCCTTCCTTACACCTATATTCATTGCAGCACTATTTACCATAGCAAGACTCTGGAAACAACCAAGATGCCCTTCAACAGATGAATGGCTAAAGAAACTGTGGTACATATACACAATGGAATATTATGCAGCTGTCAGGAGAGATAAAGTCATGAAATTTTCCTATACATGGATGTGCACGGATTCTATTATGCTGAGTGAAATAAGTCAGAGAGAGAGAAAAATGCAGAATGGTCTCACTATCTATGGTTTTTAAGAAAAATGAAAGATAAAGTCATGAAATTTTCCTATACATGGATGTACACGGAATCTATTATGCTGAGTGAAATAACTCAGAGAGAGAGAGAGAGAAAAATGCAGAATGGTCTCACTTATCTATGGGTTTTAAGAAAAATGAAAGACATTCTTGCAATAATAATTTTCAGACACAAAAGAGATAAGAGCTGGAAGTTACAACTCACCTCAGGAAGCTCACCACAAAGAGTGATGAGTTTAGTTAGAGAAATAACTATATTTTGAGCTGTCGTAATAATGAGAATGTATGAGGGAAATGGAAAGCCTGTCTAGAGTACAGGCGGGGGTCGGGTGGGGAAGAGGGAGATTTGGGACATTGGTGATGGGAACGTTGCACTGATGATGGGTGTTATTCTTTACATGACTGAAACTCAAACACAATCACATATGTAATTAAGGTGTTTAGATGAAATATATATATAAAAAAGGAAGCTCATCATAAAGAGTGGTGAGTGCAGTTATAGAAATAACTACCCTGAGAACTACCATACCTTGTGAATGAATGAGGGAACTGGAAAGCCTGTCTAGAGTACAGGTGAGGGTGGAGTGGGATGGAGGAAGATTTGGGACATTGGTGGTGGGAATGTTGCATTGGTGTTCTTTACATGACAGAAACCTAATCACAATCATATTTGTAATCAAGATGTTTAAATAAAGATATTAATAAAAATAGACATTTAAAAATATTCCCATTCACAATATTAAAATAGAAACTCAAATACCTTGGTGTCAATTTAACTGAAAAAGTGAAGGATCTATACAAAGAAAACTGCAAAACCCTGCTCCAAGAAATAAAAGAGGACAGAAGGAAATGGAGGAATATACCCTTCTTATGGATTAGGAGAATCAACATTATTAAAAAGGCAATACTCCCAAAACATTGTACAGATTAATGTAATCCCTCTAAGGATACTCATGAAATTTTCCAAGAAGTGAATCAAACACTCCTGAAATTAATTTGGAACAATAAGCACCCATGAATAGCTAAAGCAACTCTTAGGAATAAGAAGGTGGGAGACATCACTTTTTCCAAATTTAGATTGTATTAGAAAGGAAGAGTCATCAAAACAGCATATTTTTGGAATAAATATAGACTCTTAAATTAATGGAATAGACTTGAGTATTCAGGAAATAAATTCTAGACATACAATCAATTAATCTTTGATAAAGGGTATAAACACAAAAAATGAAACAAGAAAAGTGGTGTTGGGAAAACTGGTCAAGCACATGCAAAATGGCAAACTCAGACCTCTATCAGCTCCATGCACAAAAGTCAAATCAAAATGGAAGACATTGATATCAGACTTGAAACTATATGCACATAGAAAAACATAGGCAAAGCACTCCATGACATCGTGACTAAAGGCATCTTCAAGGAAAAAACACCACTATCCAAACAATCAAAGCAGTAATAAACAAATAGGACTACATTAAATTAAGAAGCTTCTGCCCTCAAAGGAAACAGAGACTAGAATACAAAGGACACCCATGGAATTGAAAAACCTATTCATCCAAAACCCATCTGTTAAGGGGTTAATATCTATAATATGCGTGGTACTGGCAGAACTTAACAACAAAAAAAAATCTAACCCCATCCAAAAATGGGGAGAAGAAATGAACAGAGAAGAAATGCAAATGGCCAAAAGGCATATGAAAAAAATACTCCACATCACTATTTATCGGGGAGATACAAATCAAAACAACAATGAGGTATCATCTCACACCATAGAGACTGGCACACATCACAAAGAGAAAGAACAACTAGTGCTGGCAAGGATGTGTAGAAAAAGCAACTCTCATTCTCTGCTGATGAGAAGCCTGTTTTGTCCAACCTTTCTGGAAAACAATATGAAGCTGAAAATTGAGCTTTCATATGATACAGCTATACTTCTCCTAAGAATATGCCCTAGAACAGGGGTCTCAAACTCGCGGCCCGCGGGCTGTTTGTGGCCCTCTGTACAACATTTTGTGGCCCGGGCCGGCCTTCAAATATCACAGTTTTCGTGATTATTCGCTTACTGAATAATCGCAATAAAAATCGCATTAGTAAGGAAAAAATTGCATTAAACATTCGCATAACACCGAGCAGTTCCGTTTGGGGTATGCAAATGTTTAATGCTATTTTTTGCAATGTTTTTTCTTACTAATGTGATTTTTTATTGCGAATATTTGATAAGCGAATAATCGCGAATACTTTGCGCCTAGCGCAGACATCATTTCCGCTGCTTCTGCCCGCTGTCCCTTGCGTTATCAGAGGCCTAAGGAAGAGGAGGGAGAGAAGTTTATTACAGAATTAGATTTTGTCATACCTTCATCATGACTTCATCAAAGCCTGCAGTGAAGAGAAATATTGATGACGAGCACAGACAATTTCAGCATAAGTGGGAGACAGTATTTCTTTGTTGAGCATAGGGGCATCCCCACATGTCTTATTTGCTCAGAGAAAGTTACAGTGCACAAAGAATACAACTTGAAACACCATTATTCAACTAAACATGCTGAGGAATGTGTAAAATATCAAGGAAATGAGAGAGCCAAGCGGGTTGCCAGTCTTAAAGCATGTCTAATGAGGCAACAAGATTTCTTCAAGAAAGCAACCAAAGAGAATGTTGCATCAGTCAAAGCTAGTTACATGGTTAGTGAGATGATTGCTAGGCTGGGAAACCATTCAGAGAAGGAGAGTTTGTTAAAAAATGCATGTTATAGGCTACATGTATTATCTGTCTGGAAAAGAAAGGTCAGTTTAGCAAAATCAGCCTTTCTGCCAACACTGTGGCAGAGTACATTTCTGACATGTCAAGTGACATTTATCATCAACTGTGTGAGAAAGCCAAATGTTTTGATGCATACTCAGTTGCTCTTGACGAGGGCACAGATATAACAGACACTGCACAGCTC